>NC_081165.1:8757191-8952191 GCF_012432095.1 Onychostoma macrolepis | reverse complement strand
TGAAATCTCAATTTCGAAAAATTTACACTTAAGACTGGTTTTGTGGTCCAGGGTCACATATGTGTATTATATATATATACATACATGCATACACACACACACACACACATACATACATACATATACAAGTGTGTATGTGTATGTATGCATGTATATGTGTGTGTGTATGTATGTGTATATATATATATATATGTCTATATAGTTTATACAGTTTTATTTTTGTACATCAGGATAAACTAAATTTAAATATATTTTGTTTTATTTCAGTTAATGTTTATTTTATTTCAAGTAACAAAATTAGATTTTTGGTTTCAGGTTTAGTTAACTATAAAAAGCCTGCTTAGAACTCATGTTATAGTACAAAAAACTGTAACGTTGGACCATTTCTAATCGAATCCTGTGTGTTTTAAAGTTTTAATACTGACCCAGTCCTACTCTGACACGGCCTATTTTGAGAATGACTGCGTCAGAGTCTCTGTATAAACGGCAGCAGTCATTACACAGACAGGTCACTACCCTACAATAGAGAAAGTGTGACGTCAACACCGTAACAGGCACAAAAAAATGTATTTAAATGATCTGGCCTGGTATCTAGTGATGTTTGCGAAGCCAGAACAAATCCATTACCTGAAATATTAAACTTTGGTGCATACTTATACAAGTAATCAGACTTACAGTTTTTGCCAGTCAAATAATACAAGTTATCTGCAAAAATAAAAAAAATGCAGTCTGAAGGTTATCGGTTAAAAAATGTCATTATTGTGTAAAACACTTGTACTTGGCACTTTAGACAAAGATGACCAATAAAAGTATGTAAAATATTTAGCTGTACTAACCCTAAATGTAACTGTTAGGACTCGTTTAAGAGTGTGTAACATTAGCATCCTGAATAAAGCCAGACAGTTGTATAATATGTGTTATGAATCTTTTTGTCTGAGGATTGATGACACCATCGCTTTTGTGTGGTTTTGATATGATTATGTTCACACTTGGACATCTTATGCTGCATGTGCATAACAACACCCCATGATACAATAATTCCAGTAGCTAATGAGATGTGATGTTGTGAATGTGTTGTTTTCTTGTGTAGGTAACCTCCCGCAATATATTCAGAGCTTTAAAAAGTATATTGATGTACCATGGTCAAATTATATTTCAATTAATATATGTTGTAAACGGCACAGCTGAAGAAGGCATATTTCCCAAATTGAAAATTAAATGTTTAGAGCTTCAAATGCTAAAATATATTATGAAAAGGGGCAAGAAAAAAGTATATATTTTGGACAATGTAAATATCTTTAGTTTAAATTACTGTACATTAAAATCTCATTAAAAATATACTAAATGTAAATATTATTGAAAATATAATATATATATATATATATATATATGAAGAGTTCATTTGCAAAAACGGATAACTCCATTTTTAACAATTCTCAAAAATCATGTTTTTTCATTGTGCATACCAATTAATCTCAATCAAACTGCAGTTGGGTTATTTTGATTAAATTAAAAAATAACTAAAAAAATACAGCTAACTAACACAATTAAAAAAACATGATAACATAATAAAAACCATGATTTTTGAAAAGGATCTGGAGTTATCTGTGTGTGTATTAGGGGTCGGCCGATATGTGTTTTTCAGTGCCGATACCGATTATTACAGACCAAGTGGACCGATAACCAATATTTTTAACCGATATATTATGTCTGATGTAAAAATGAAAATGAATGTCAAAATTAAGAATAACAAGGGCTCTGACAAAAACTGCCTTCCCTGGTGTTGATTGCACTTCTTACTCTTGTCATCCTCCATACATCCATATACAATAAGGGTAATATAAAGAGAGAGTTAAAAGTGGGGCCACTGCATGCTTCATGATTAAGCCTATGAATACTGTACTATAGCTAAACAGCTTGGGGAAATGTAAGTATTTGGCTTCAATAATTTACATGTTAGAAATGTATGTGTAATAGCATAACCTCTCATAATTATAATATAATAAGTGTAAATAATTTAATTGTCTTCATAGCTCCATTGTAGAAGTTGTGAAGAAGACTGCAACTATTTTAATTAAACTATAACACTAATAGCCTGTTATAGGCACACTTGGTTCAATAGCCTATTGAAATGTCACAATTTATGTCGTCCTAATCTTGGCCTATGTGACAGTATCTTAGCCTATGTGACAGTAATTTCGATTAGTTTTAATTTACAGTGCAGTTCAAATGAAGCCATAAAACATTAATTTCAGTTATCTTTTAATCAAATGAGAGTTAAACAAAATTTTTTGGCAAACAAATGGGTTTACCATTAAAATTAAAACAAGGAAGAAATAGCGGATTGTGTGAATATTCTTTTAAACAGAAGTTGTTGTTGTTGTAGTAGTAGATAAACCGAACTTTTATTTTGACGGGCTGCCATGAGGACCTCTTAAGTTTCTGTATAGCCTATGTATATGATATGACAATCGTTTTACTCAAATGAAATGGTCAAATGCTCATGAAGCAACTCTCAGAGCAGTTCTGGGGATGTTGTTCATGTATTTATGTCCTCATTTAGTGAGACGGCAGATGCTGAAAACACCGCGAGCGTCGAGCACTTCAGTGTGTGTGTGTGTGTGTGTGTGTGTGTATAAACCGCGCGTCATTTAAATAAGTCTTTTTGCAGCTTAATAATTACAGATACTAGTCCATAGCGCAAGTCGATTTAAGTGTACTGACCTACTTTTGTTTAATTCATCCAAACTTTGACGAACTCCGTGACTCCCCGTTATACAGTAAATTCCCTTTATATGACTGGATTCTGCAATTCCGTCTGCGTTTTCCCCATCGCGGAAACCAAATAGATAATATTGAGGTGTTTTGCAACTTCAGTGTAGTGGATTGTGATTTATTGAAACTTGAGCAACGTCTGCTGCTGCCTTTGAGAGACAACTGATGCGTGATGATCACTGAAACTGTAGCAAGTGCCATAGTCTTCTACATTGATTGGTCTGATTCGTGACTCCCAACAAATCAGATGTGCGGTGGGCGGAGACTGCTCTAGGCCACAGAGTGGTGAGTTCTGACAGGCTGCATCAGAGCCATAGCGCGTTTCAAAATTAAATAATTTTATCGGCACATCGGTTTTGAAAATGACCGATACCGATAATCATAAAAATGCTTAATATCGGCGCCGATAATCGGTCGACCCCTAGTGTGTATGTGTGTGTGTGTGTGTGTGTGTGTGTATATACAGGTGCTGGTCATATAATTAGAATATCATCAAAAAGTTGATTTATTTCACTAATTCCATTCAAAAAGTGAAACTTGTATATTATATTCATTCATTACACACAGACTGATATATTTAAAATGTTTATTTCTTTTAATTTTGATGATTATAACTGACAACTAAGGAAAATCCCAAATTCAGTATCTCAGAAAATTAGAATATTGTGAAAAGGCTCAATATTGAAGACACCTGGTGCCACACTCTAATCAGCTAATTAACTCAAACACCTGCAAAGGCCTTTAAATGGTCTCTCAGTCTAGTTCTGTAGGCTACACAATCATGTGGAAGACTGCTGACTTGACAGTTGTCCAAAAGACGACCATTGACACGTTGCACAAGGAGGGCAAGACACAAAAGGTCATTGCAAAAGAGGCTGGCTGCTCACAGAGCTCTGTGTCCAAGCACATTAATAGAGAGGTGAAGGGAAGGAAAAGATGTGGTAGAAAAAAAGTGTACAAGCAATAGGGATAACCGCACCCTGGAGAGGATTGTGAAACAAAACCCATTCAAAAATGTGGGGGAGATTCACAAAGAGTGGACTGCAGCTAGAGTCAGTGCTTCAAGAACCACTACGCACAGACGTATGCAAGACATGGGTTTCAGCTGTCGCATTGAGCCACTCTTGAACAACAGACAGCGTCAGAAGCGTCTCACCTGGGCTAAAGACAAAAAGGACTGGACTGCTGCTGAGTGGTCCAAAGTTATGTTCTCTGATGAAAGTAAATTTTGAATTTCCTTTGGATATCAGGGTCCCAGAGTTTGGAGGAAGAGAGGAGAGGCACACAATCCACGTTGCTTGAGGTCCAGTGTAAAGTTTCCACAGTCAGGGATGGTTTGGGGTGCCATGTCATCTGCTGGTGTTGGTCCACTGTGTTTTCTGAGGTCCAAGGTCAACGCAGCCGTATACCAGGAAGTGTTAGAGCACTTCATGCTTCCTGCTGCTGACCAACTTTATGGAGATGCAGATTTCATTTTCCAACAGGACTTGGCACCTGCACACAGTGCCAAAGCAACCAGTATCTGGTTTAAGGACCATGGTATCCCTGTTCTTAATTGGCCAGCAAACTCGCCTGACCTTAACCCCATAGAAAATCTATGGGGTACTGTGAAGAGGAAGATGCGATATGCCAGACCCAACAATGCAGAAGAGCTGAAGGCCACTATCAGAGCAACCTGGGCTCTCATAACACCTGAGCAGTGCCACAGACTGATCGACTCCATGCCACGCCGCATTGCTGCAGTAATTCAGGCAAAAGGAGCCCCAACTAAGTATTGAGTGCTGTACATGCTCATACTTTTAATTTTCATACTTTTCAGTTGGCCAAGATTTCTAAAAATCCTTTCTTTGTATTGGTCTTAAGTAATATTCTAATATTTTGAGATACTGATTTTTGACTTTCATGAGCTGTAAGCTCTAATCATCAAAATTAAAAGAAATAAACATTTGAAATATATCAGTCTGTGTGTAATGAATGAATATAATATACAAGTTTCACTTTTTGAATGGAATTAGTGAAATAAATCAACTTTTTGATGATCACATGACATATCGCACAGTGTCATTATTTATTGAACAAAAACAAAGCCAAGATGGAAAAGCCATGTGTGACAAAGTTAGGACACCCTATGATTCAATTGCCTGTAGCTCCACTTTTAACAGTAATAACTTCAGTAATCATATTCTCTGTGACTTTATCAGTCTCTCACATCGTTCTGGAGGAGTTTTGGCTGACTCGTCTTTACAACGTTACTCCAGTTTATTGAGGTTTGCAGGCATTTGTTTATACACAGTTCTCACCACGTGATTTCAGTCAGGATGAGCTCTGGACTATGACTGGGCTATCGCAGAACCTTGATTCTGTTCTGTTGTAGATTTGCTGGTGTGCTTGGGATCGTTGTCCAATTTTGGCCCAACTTTAGCTGTCGGACAGATGTCCTCACACTTGACTCTAGAATACTTTGGTATAAAGAGGAGTTCATGGTCAACTCAATGACTGTGAGGTGCCCAGGTCCTGTGGCTACAAAACAAGCACAAAATCATCAGTCCTCCACCAGCATGTGTGACTTTTGGTATGAGGTGTTTGTGCTGATGTGCTTGTTAGGTTTTCACCAAACGTGCTGCTGTGCAGTATGACCAAACATCTCCACTTTGGTCTCACCTGTTCAAAGGATATTGTTCTAGAAGACTCATGGTCTGTTCAGATGCAACTTTGCAAACCTAAACCGTGCTTCCATGCTTTTTTTTTAGATAGAAGAAGCTTTCTTCTGGCAAGCCTTCCAAACATGCCATATTTGTCCCGTATTTTTCTAACTGTACTGTCATGAATTTTATTATTTAACATGTTAACTGAGGCCCGTAGAGTCTGCAGTGACGTTCTTGGGTTGTCTGCCATTTCTTGAGAGTTGCATGGTCTGATCTTGGGGTGAATTTGCTGGGACGTCCCCTACTGGGAGGATTGGTGTCTGTTTTGAATGTCTTCCACTAGTGAATAATCTTCCTCAGTGTAGAATGATGGACTTCACATTGTTTAGAAATGGCCGTATTACTCTTCCCAGAGTGATGGCAGCAACAGTTGCTTCTCTAAGATGATTACTGATGTCTTACCTCCTTGGCATTGTGTTAACACACACCTGAAGGCTCCAGACCAGCTGTAGATCTGTTTAAAACCTGCCAAGGACCAGATTTTTTAAAAATTTTGTTCTGATACAGAAAACCGTGGAATTCAAAAGGGTGTCCTAACTCTGTCACATGACTGTGTGTATATATAATTTCAAAATACACACACACACACTTTATTTGTGGTTTTGACATTTATCTGTTTCTTTTGCAGTTCTTTCAATGGAAGACTCTTGCGTAAGCATCTAGTAAAACATCATCTTCATGGATTTCTCTATAGACCTTCATTGTTGATGTGGAAAAAAACAGCGGAGCATCTAGATTGCGGACCAGAGCTTCAGTAGAGGTGGGCAGCGGTCGGAGAAGAACTTGCAGCAGGGAATGCCGGGAGGAAACGGCTATCCCGATGGAGAAGAGGAGAACTCTTCTCCAGGCTCCAGCAAGCGTGCGGAGCAGACGGACCAAACTGGGCAGGACCCTGGGACCAGCGGAACCGGATCCGGTTCAGGTGAGGAGGAGGAGGCTGAGGAGCAGCGAGGAAGAACCAGTAGAGGGGAAAGCTCAGCGGGGTGTGAGGAGAGCGGAGGAGAGCAGACACACGAGGATGTGGACATGAACAGCAGCCACGACTCCAGCAGCGGAAATGACAGCAGCGGTGGGTCACGACATCATCACTCCTCGGCCAATTGCAGCCCTGGAAGCACCATGGGATCAGGAAGCACCAAGAGGTACAACAATCACTATTATTAGTGCTCATGCTGAGGGTTTGGGATTTGAACAAACCCCTAATCGTGAGTAGTGGACGTTAGCAAGTCCGTTTGAGTGTGTTCTTTCTTCCCGATTAAAAAGTTTTAAGACATCTTTGAAAGCGCAGTGCTAATTGAAACGGTCTTCTAGACCAGCTGTATGCATTTTGTGTGTAATATTAGACTTCTGGTTAAATCAAGTTCTTCTTCATCTCTTTGTGTCTTCAGCTCAAAATCTGCCACTGGTTCGTCCATCATCCAGCCATTAATATTGGCAGATATGCATTAATGTCAAGGATCATACAGTGCTCTTAAAAAGTATTTGAACACTTAAAAATATTGTTGTATTAGATACGAAATGGATAGCAAAGTGTTATTTATTGTAAAGAAAGATGCATGCAAAACACAAACAAACAAAAAAAGTTCAGTTGTAAAGGATGAAACTAGCTAGTGTTGAAATCAAATGTTAATGTAACTATTTATATTATGTGTATAAAAGTCCCTTCACTTTTCAAAAAATTTCTACACCCATATAGTTATTATTGTTATGGAAGCCCAATTCTGCCACATAAGAAAACAAACCCTGCTTTGTTTAACCAATAAGAAAAATAAATATAGAAATAAGTAAATAAAAGGTCATTATTGTGACATTTAAAAGGTGAAATGTGTTTGTCATAATTATGACTTTTTATGAGATTAAAAGCCGAAATTGACACACTAAGTCAATTATAAGATAAATAGAGAAAAAGTTGAAATTACGAGGTAAAAAAGTCACAATTCTCATAGAAATTTTCACCACATAACAAAATCATGCTTTGCTAAAATCATAATTCTGACATAGTTGAAATTATGAGAAAGTCACACTTGTAACATTGAAAGTTGATTTTATGTCATAATTATGACTTTTTATGAGATTAAAAATTGAAATTACTAGGCAAAAAAGTCATAATTATCTTAGAAACTTTCACCACATAAAATCATGCTTTTTTTAAATCATAATTCTGACATAAAAAGTTGAAATTATGAGAGAAAGTCGTACTTATAACATTGAAAGTTGATTTTATGTCATAATTATGACTTTTTATGAGATAAAAATCTATGACATTAAAAGTTGACTTTTTACGGCATGATTATGACTATGAAATTAATTGATACACTAAGTCAATTATGAGAGAAATTGACAAAAGGTTTAAAAGTGATAATTATTAGAAATATTCGCCACAATAAGTCACTATTATTTGTATAGTGCTTTTAACAATGCAAATTGTGTCAATGCAGCTTTACATCAGCTTGATATAAAGATGGGTGGCTTTACATCAGCTTTACAGTATTTAGACGGGGACATAGTGTGTCGAAATACTTTCATTCTCCTCTGGCCAGACAAAATCAGCAGTTTAAATCTAGGCTGCAGCAGACTCAGATTGTGCAAAGGACTCATCTGGTTCCTGTGGTCTTGTCTCGATGGCCGTCTAGGAGACGAGGTCTTCACTGGGGATCAGTCTCTGGAGCTCAGCTAGGTGTCCTGATCTCCGCTGACGTTCAGGGCTGTAGAGGTCGTCTCTAGGTGCTGATCCACCATCTGATCTGGATACGGACTGGATCTGGTGGCTACGGTGACCTCGGAATAAGAAAGAAACAGACTAATATTAGTGTAGATGCCATTCTTCTAATGATGTAACAAGTACATCGGGTGTTTGGCAAGTGTTCCCGGTTCCGGTTGACCTAATTAATGCAGCCTAACAATCCTTTAACGGATTTTAATTATAGAAATACGATAGTGTATTATGTGTAAACCAGGTTAAGAGTTGGGTCTTTAATCTAGATTTAAACTGACAGAGTGTGTCTGCCTCCCGAACAGCGTTGATTGTTCCAGAGTTTGGGCACTAAATAGGAAAACGATCTCCCGCCCGCAGTTGATTTTAATTTTGATTTAATTAATGCTTTGTTAAATCATAATTCTGAAATAAATAGTCATAATAAGTTGCTAAGTTAAAATTATTTTTATGATAATTATTACATTAAAAGTCAGAATTTACATACATCAGTTATGAGAAAAATGTACAATAATGTATAATTATTTGTCAGCGCCGATAGCCTATTGGTTAGTGCGTCAACATATAGCACAACTGTGCTCAAGGTGACCCGAGTTCGATTCCCGTCTCGAGGTCCTTTGCCGATCTCTCCACCCAATACTTTCATGTCTGCTCTCAACTCTCAAAAAAAGGCATAAAGCCCCCCCCCCCCTCTCCCCCAAAAAAAACAAATTTATTAGATAAAAACCCCATAATTATGACACAAAAAGTCTTAATTACTTTTCAAATAATTTCAGATGATTTTTATTACCGTACTTAATATAACTTTTTGTCATCATTTTGATTTTTTCTTTTTTCTTAAGTGGCAGAAATGGGCTTTCATTATAATTAATTGATATTAGGTTAAAAAATTCAAATAAATATGAAAATGTGAATGAAAACAAATATGTGCATGTGCAGTGAGAAGACGCACCTAGAGATGATGCAAACGGTGCAGGAGATGAAGAAACGGCTGCCATCTGAGAAGAGAAGACGCAGTAAAGCCAGTACTGTAGAGGCACTGAACTACGCACTGAAGTGTGTCAAACAAGTACAAGGTATAAACACGCACACATGAGCGATTGCAACACACATTCAGAGCCACAGCAGAGCGTCTGTGATTATGTAACAGCTGCGGCTGCAGGAAGGGCGAGTCCTTATGTTTTACAGTGTAACGCCTGTATTGAGATGAAGTGGGCAGATGCTTCTAGTTTCTGCGTGAGGTCATCATGTCGTTCAGTAATCGTGAAACTCAACTCTCTGGAATGTGGCAGAGATGTATTTCCTGTTTTTTGGGGTATAGATTCTCATAGTAGGAACAGAATCCGAACATCTGCCATGGTTCAGCAAGGGCAGACATTCAAAACGTTATGCTTTGAACACTTGGGCTATTTTAGTAAATGTTATAGTAAACTAAATAAACCAAAGAGATAGAAATTATTTTATTTTATTATTTTGTTTTTATTTTTGTTTTATTATTTTGTTTTGTTTTTATTTTATTTTATTCTTTATCACGTAAAAATTTTATTATGGGCATTTAATAGAAAAGAAAAATACAAACATCTCTAATAAAAATAAAATATCTTTAATCTTCAAGTTTATAATGTTGCCCTCAGTGAACCACAACAGATGTCTGATGATACTGTTGCTACGATAAACATCCAGTCACCAAAACACAAGGAATTTTCTACTGAATCATGCATGGTTGATATATTTTTAGCACTCATTTGTTTGCACTCATTAGCTTCTTAACGTGAGCTGAAATAATGTATGGTTGTGCAAACAACAAATTTTCTGATATGCATGAAGAAAGTGCTATAGATTACAGTTATCACTTGGAAAAAAATGAATTTGAAAATGCAAAGAAATCTGCTAAAACATCACAGATTTATCATTTTATTTATTTATAACTAACTAACTAAAATATACTGATTTTGCCACAAATTACAGCAAGTTCATATTTTTACATGCACATAAGCTTCTTTTGGCCTATTTGATTAGGTTTTATGACATAACTTGTTGCTCAATAGGTTTGCTGCAAGTTCTACAAAATACAAAATCTGTTTTGTATATTTTATCATACATTTTTTTATCATAAATAAAAATAATGCAGTGCCTATATGGGTTTATTTTTCTGCTTATTTTTGTTTACCATCACTTGAAATAAATGTCATTATACAGTCTGTGATGTAATGCAGTGTGAAATTTCCCAGTAGTTCTTCTGTCTGGTGTTGTAATATCTGGCATGGTCTCTTGTGAGCCACCTGCTCTGCTGTTTAAGCCAAACACTGATTAACTAGAAGATTGTGGCTCTCCCTCTTGGCTCATTTTTACTCTTCCTCTGCCGCCCCCTGCAGCAAACAGTGAGTACTACAACTTACTAATGAGCAGCGGACTGGAGAAGAGACGAGAGGCTACTGTGTGCACGCTGGAGGAGCTGGAGGGAATCACATCAGAACACACACTGAAAAACACCGTACGTCCTGCTGAGTTTCCTCTCAAAGCCTACAGGCAAAACCGTGTTTGTTTTCACTGGTCAATTTTTTACTATGTAAAAAGAACATAAAATAAAATACAAATATAAAATTTAATTAAAAATATTAACAAAACTATAATAGTATCTTGATGATGCTAAAATAACTTTGTTTATATATCATTTGCCTAATTTACAACATTTAATCCTTAAAACATGGATCATTTACTTTTGTTCTGACAATATTTTCTGATTTATACAAGTAATAAAAAAGAGATAAACATATTTCTCTGTAAACATATTTCACTCTAATATGGCAACAAAATGAAACAATTTTGAAAGTGGCTATATAAAATATTCTGATTTCTGTTCTCCAGTTGTATGCAGATTAGTGCATCTTTAATTAGATAATATCTCATTTGTATATTAAAACATTACATTTCAGAATATGTTTTTGTAGTTTTTCATTTTTGAGTGAACTATTCCTTTAATGAGCGCTGTCTCTGTGGAAAGAGTTCACCAAGAGTTCTGTGGTGTTCTCAGGACACGTTTGTGGTGGTCTTCTCTCTGGCCTCCGGGAAGGTGGTTTACGCGTCTGAGCAGGCCTCCAGTGTGCTTCACTGCAAGAGGAAGTTTCTGGAATCTGCCAAGTTTGTGGAGCTGCTGTACCATCAGGACGTCAACGTGTTTTACTCGCACACAGCGCAACCGCGACTGCCGCCCTGGAACGTGGGCACAGACAGCAGTGAGTTGCTCTGGAGGCTTTCACTGACATTGCACATACATTGAATTATGCAAACACCTTTGAAAAATTCAACTGTTAATTTTAAGAATGAAAGACGCTATTTCTCTTTGCCTCTCTGTAGCGGCGGTCCTGTTTGAATGTGCCCAGGTCAAGTCCTTCTTCTGTCGAATCAGGTCAGTGTGTTTCACCTTATCAGAATTGCGCCTTGTACAGCATTATTACTCATTCTCATCTGATATGTCTCATTAATATATCGCATTTATTTATGTAGCACTTTATGTACAATACAGATTGGTTTAAAGCAGCTTCACAGTAATAATAAACAAGACACTAATCCTTCAATTACATAACAAAATGTAAAGCAGCTCCACAGAAGACAATTATTCAGCTCGTTGATTAAATTTAACTCAGTAATAGTGCAACGTTCATCAAATTATGACACAAGCTTATTTCATCTATAAAGTAGCTCTACAGAAGCTAATAGTATCATTATCCAGTTCTGTTTTTCTCATTTGTTTTCTCTGTTGTCAGTGTAGTCAAACTGATAATATTACTGAATATTAAGTGTCTTTTAAACGTTTTATGTGTGTGTTCAGAGGAGGGAAGGATAGAGATGGAGAAATGCGTTATAGTCCTTTCCGGATCACTCCGTACCTGCTGAAGGTTCAGGGATTGAGCGGAGAGGAGGAGCTGTGCTGTCTGGCCCTGGCCGAGCGTATCATCTCAGGATATGAGGGTACCTTTCACCTCGCCATGTTCTCCAACAGTAGTACAGTACTTTGTTGTCGCATGACCTCAATATGCCGGAATTAAATTGGGTTATTCTGCATTGGTAGTTTAGTGTTAAGGGAAATGTCTTTTTTGCTTTTACTCTTGGCTGTCTGATCAAATGATCTTTTATTTGTGTGTGTTTGCTTGTTGCTTTGTCTCCAGCTCCTCGCATTCCCATGGACAAGCGCATATTCAGCACGACTCATTCGCCAGGCTGTGTCTTTTTAGAAGTGGATGACCGGTGAGTGATTTTGACCTTTAGTAAAGGAATCGGCAGCTTGGGCAAAAGGTCATTTGTTTAAATTATAATAATAAATTGTTGGCTCCGTAATGTACGTGATTACGCCATCACATTTTGACAACATTGATTTGTCAGAAGAAACCAATGCATTTCATTCCTCTGAGCCAAACAGGAACGATTGTTGACGCTAAGTCCCGCCCCCGTGCCCAGATTGGTTCAAACTGTCCCATATTCAACCAATAAACATAGGTTTTGGTCTTTTGAACCACCATTTACGATGTTTCATTGGAAATTTGAACAAACGCAAAGTGAAAGTAAAGTCTGTTGTGCGTGCATGAAAACAAATATAAATAACACATTTGCATGAGAGAACTCTCTGAAAAAGCACAGAAAAACACACGACTGAGTACTTTGACATAAAACAAACCAAAAACAAGGATGAAACAGCGGTACATATCGGATAAAGCACTGGAATTCATGTCTTTGCGTCGCTAGGCAATGTCCCGTGAAAATCGATTCCGAGGCAGAGTACAGCCAGCAGATCGATCCATTTATATTATGTAAACAATAATATAGTCCATAAAGATCATTTTCACTATTTATTTCTGCTGCACTCTGTATATTTCTCACTCATTTTGTGTGCAGAAGATTTGTGCAATTGTTTTCCCTATTAGCTGCACACTTGTGTTTGTTGTTCATGCTCAGATTGAAAATGTATTTCTCTGAAAAAAGTCATTTTTTTTTAGTGTTTTATTATATAACACTGATTCCATTTTCTTTATTCCCTAAACGTTTTTTTTATATAGATATTGACACATCTATATTGTTAGTAAACTATATAGACCTGTTTTTTCACTGAAAAGCGCTTATAACAATATTGTAATAAATGGCTAAAACTTGCTTGGGGAATGTTATATGTAGACAAAATTTAATTTGGAAGTGTAAAACACCCAGATACAACTTTCTAAAGAAAAAAATCCAAACTTCAGGAGTTTCTGTTTGAGTACACAGTAAAAAAAAACACCCAATTGTTGCTTGCGTATTTCTTAAAATTCTGGAAATTCATTCATTCTTAGAGAAAACAAAAGGAAAATTGGGACAGTAAATTAGCTAGACTGAAACTTCAAGTTCTCCTGTTTATAATGATAAATGGCACTTGATGCTGACTGCTAGAATAGGTCTTAAAAAACAAAGAAAAGTGCAAGTGTGTCAGGTGCCCCAAAAATCTTCTAGGTCTTTAAGGGCTACTTACCAAATAAACTAGTAATGTTCAGCCAGCAGCTTCATATTAAGGTTTATTCTGCTGTACTCACTGGGTGTTACGCTAGCCCTTGTATAACCACTCGACCATGAAGTAGTTTTAAGTTCATCAGCTACATTAGTTCAATATCTTGCTAGAATTGAAAGTCTTTTACAGTACAAATAACACTGGCTTGTACTGTTTAATCAATAGCATAAGACTAGCATTTTAGTGGCAAAGACTTGAAAAAATGCATTTTCTTGTGGTAAAGTAGCTACTGTGAAATTCTTCCTCATGTGTCAGTTGGTCGTGTGTGTTCTCAGTGCGGTGCCTTTGCTCGGCTACCTCCCTCAGGACCTGATCGGTACCTCAATTCTGACCTGCCTACATCCAGACGACCGCCTGCTCATGCTGGCCATGCACCGCAAAAGTTCGTGCATCTCTTATGACTTTTCTACATTGTAAAGTCTTTATCAGACTTGTATAAGGTTTTAAAAAAAAATTTCCTGATCCCTCCAGTTGTGAAGTATGCGGGCCAGCCTCCATTTGAACACTCACCCATCCGCTTTCGGTGTCAGAATGGCGACTACATTACCCTGGACTCCAGTTGGTCCAGCTTCATCAACCCTTGGAGCCGTAAGGTGGCCTTCATCATCGGCAGGCACAAAGTTCGCATGTAAGCGCCGGCTCAGGAGTATGCCAGTTGTGTTGTGTGTCCAAACACTGACGTTTGCTCATGCAGAAACACTTGTTTTTGTGTCTTCTCTGTAGTGGACCTCTGAATGAGGACGTTTTTGCCGCGCGGAGTAAAGCCGAGCAGCCGATCATGTGTGAGGAAGTTAAAGAGCTGCAAGCCATGATCTACAAGCTCTTCCTTCAGGTGAGGGATCACTAAATCCACAGAGGACAAGCCACATTAGCAAGCTTTTTGCAGGCCAGTTGTTCAAAAGTGACAGTAAAGATATTTATAATGTAGCAAAAATTTATTTTGAACTTTCTTTTCATGAAAGAATCCTGAAAAAAATACATTACGATTTTCTCCAAAAATCATGCAACACCAGACACTGAAATTATGGCTGTTGAAAATTCAGTACTTAAAATTCAGCTTTGCATCACTGGAATAAATTACATTTAATATGCTAAGATAGAAAACAGTTATTTTAAACTAATAATATTACACAACATTACAGTTTTTACTGTGTTTTGAATCAAATGCACCCTTGGTGAGCATAAGAGTCTGTCAAAAACATCAAAAAATCTCACTGACCCCAATCCTTGTTAAACTTTTTTTGAATAGTTTTGCATGGCTGACTTTGTGTGAGGAACAGACCCAAAATACTTAAAAGCTTTTAAAATAAACTTATTAAAACCTAAAGTCAATCGCCAAAGATTTAACTCGGTTAAAAAAAATAATAATAATTTAGTATAATTGTAATAATTTAACTTAAATGGTTTAATTTAACTAAAACTAGTAAAAAATAAATTGTAATATTTAAAAGGAACAAAAATTAAAACAAATTACGAAAGCACATACTGTAACAAAATTACTAGAAATTAAACTAAAATTAGTATAGTAAAATATTAATAGAATCCTAAAATACCACTGCTCCATATGTGGCTTCACTACAGTTGTCAAGCACATCTGAGCTGCTGGTTTGCGTTTTGATCATATCTGTATTTCTCACAGCCGGTTCATAATAATGGATCCAGTGGCTATGGCAGTCTGGGTAGTAACGGCTCTCACGAGCACTACATCAGTGTGGCGTCATCCAGCGACAGTAACGGAAACCTCTGGGAGGATTCGCACAGAGAACCGGTATGTCTGAATGTGCATGTAAAGTCACATATGAATGTTGGTTTGACTGGACCTTACGATGGATCTTTCGTCTTTCAGATGACATTGCAGCAGTTTTGTGCTGATGTCAATAAAGTGAAGAACTGGGGCCAGCAGGCGTATCTGGACTCCCGGAGGAAGCTCACACCATTAGGACCAGCCACTGCAGGTCTGGAGTATGTCTTTTCTGCATTTGTCTTCAGTCAGCTCATCAACTCACCTTGAAGTAATCATATTTGAACGGTGTGTGTTCCCATCAGTGGCGGCAGCAGGCGTTCATCCTAACACTAGTCGGGGTTTGGGAATTCGAAATCATCTAAAGCAGTCTCTACAAGAAGCGCGGAAACAGCCACACATTCCATCCTACCAGCAGATCAACTGTGTGGACAGCATCATCAGGTGAGGTTAAATTTGATCATTAATTTAAATATGCAGTCCATTTTAGATATTACATAAGTTTAAATATAAATACTATATATACTAACTGAAACGGGCTTTCATAGAAATAAAATATACGTATTATATTAAAGTGCCCCTATTATGCATTTTTGAAAATTACCTTTCATGCAGTGTGTAACAGCTCTAAGTGAATGAAAACATCCTGCAAAGTTTTAAATCTGAAAGTGCACCGTGTATAAAGTTATTGTCTCTCAAAAGAAAGAGTCGACTCTGAATCATTAAAACGAGTCGTTTTTAAATGAATCCCAAGCCGTTTCATGCTTACGTCAACATGAAACATTAGCATATTGCCGCCCACTTGTTGCGCACAGAGCTGGGAAAACTTGATTTTTGCATTGGTCTGAATGAAAATGCAGATTCATTCTTTGCCACTAGGTGCCACTAGCGTTAAAAGCTCACAAACACGGCTTTAAATTAAATCGACCAATGAACGCAGATTAGCGTTACGCAAAGGAGGGGTTTGGAAAAATTAATTGTTGAAGGAATCGTTTGGGAGTCGTTGAGCAAATAAGATAAAAAATAAATGCATATTATAGGAAAATGAAAGTGTTTTTACACTAATAAAATAATTTAAAATACAATATTTACAATAATAAAAATGTAGACAGTGTAGTAATGTTCATTACTGAATAATCCAGAAAATTCAATCATTTTTCTGTAGTAATCAACTAGATATATTAATTTCTTATTTTGGAAATTCAAAGAAAGAAGTTTTCATTCAAAATATTTTTACATTATCTTTCATTTGTGTGTAGCCAGTGATCTGTTTATGGAGGATTGTGTTTTTCCTTCTCTAGATATCTGGAGAGCTGTGCGACATCTGCTCTGAAACGAAAGAGTGAATCTTTGTCCATAGCTACATCATCTTCTTCCTCCATGTCTGAGGAAGACAAACCCACAACAGCCGCACATGAAGACACTATGAACGCAGACGGTAAGACCCTTCGAAGTCCATTCCAAGCCTTTCTGTACCCTCCTAAAACCCTGCGCAGATTCTGACGTCTTTCTCCTGCAGAAGCTGCACTCGAGGGCGCCGGTGCTCTGGACAGCCAGGTGTCTGCGTGTTCAGCCACGACGGCAGCGGTGGTGGGAGCGCCGCTCACAGACATCACAATCTCCACAGAAGCCATGAGCGTGGTGTCCGTCACCAGTCAGTGCAGTTACAGCAGCACCATAGTGCACGTACCCCAGCCCGAGTCAGGTGAGCGCACACAAATACAGTGACCCAAAATGTGTTTGGCCAGTTAAACCATACTTAAAGGGTTAGTTCACCCAAAAATGAAAATTCTGGCATTAATTACTCACCCTGATGTTGTTTCAAACCCGTAAGACCTTCGTTCATCTTCGGAACACAAATTAAGATATGTTTGATGGAATCTGAGAGCTTTCTGACCCTCCCATAGACAGCAATACAACTGAAATGTTCCCAAGTCCAGAAACGTATTAAGGAGATCGGTAAAATAATCCATGTGACATCAGGGGTTCAACCGTAATTTTACGAAGCTACGAGAATACTTTTTGTGCGCAAAAGAAAAAAAATTACTTTATTCAACAATTCGTTTGGAGAGTATCCACTGAACGTAAACTGCGTATTCTGTTCTGTGTCAGCTGCGTCATGCCGGATACGTTGTTTTCATTCAGATCAAATCACAACAACGTAGGAAAAGTATCTGGCGTGACGCAGCTCAGATTCCATCAAAAAAATCTTAATTTGTGTTCCGAAGATGAACGAAGGTCTTACGGGTTTGAAACGACATGAGGGTGAGTAATTAATGACAGAATTTTCATTTTTGGGTGAACTATCCCTTTAAAGTTAAAACTCGTTAACGAAATCTATGATGAAAAATGTTCGTCAACAAAGTTTTTTCCCCTGAGTAAAACGAGACGATGACGAGGCGATAATAAGGTTATTAAATTATAAACTGAGACTATGTCAACATGCATTATTGTTGACGAAAAAAGATGAGACTAAAGTGTAGTTAAAAGAACAAAAATTTTACCAAAACCTTTTTATTTTTGTTGAAAAAATTGGAGCCAAAACATTTCAGACAGCTGTACAAGACTGTTAAAGTGTCCATGTTTGCTGTTGCCAGATTTCTAGAGCTCAAATCCCCCAATCAGAGCTTTTCTGTTAAACAGATACGTACTCTGCATTACGTACTCTGAGTTGATTCTATTGATTTATGCTTATTTGTGAAAGAGCAACTTCTGATGAAATGTAAAAATTAATTTCCCAAATGAAAGCAGTCATTCATTGCGATTTAAAATTTAGTGAAATAATAATTTTTAATAATTTTAACCATTATACAGTAAGATAAAAATATGACGAAAATGTACAAGTTTCCACTTACTAAAACTAGACTAAAATGCTCAGACAATACTTGACTAAACCTAAAACAGGACAAGTTGACTAAAAATGATAAAAACTGAAAGTTACATTTGACACCAGACTGAGACTAAATTAAAAAATAGCTGACAAAATTAACACTACTTAAAGGTGTAGTACACCTAAAAATGAAACTTTGCCATTAATTTATTCGTCCTCAGGCCATCCAGATGACTTTTTTCTTCAGAAGAACAGCAAAGACGATTTTTTGCCGAATCTGTGGTCCTTGTTGATTCATAAAATGCAAGTCAGCTGCCCATTTTTGAGAATAAAAATATATATGATATATTGAGGTCTTACGAAGTGAAACAATTCGTCTCTGCAAGAAACATTTTTTACAACATTATTACCTGTAATCCAGAGCCGCAGCTCAAACAGCTCGCACAAACAGCTCTTGAAGAGTTCAGTTTTTATGTAGCCTGTTGATTTTTGTTCATGATATTCAGCAATAAATGGTTTGCAAAAAAGTCACAGGATAAATGTTTGATTATCATTATTTAATCACATTGGAATCGAAACTGGGAATCGAAAAGAATCAGAATCGATAAGCAGAATCGCAATTGATAAAATTCAAACGATACCCAACCCTACCCATGACGCTGGTTTTTGCGCTCCAGTTCCTCCAACAGTCACTGAACCGAGGAAACAATTAATCTCGGGCCGAAGGCCGATGAACTAAATAATGTTCAGTTTCTTGCACAGAACAATCATTTCACTTCATAAGACCCCAGTATATCGTCAGGAGCCATGGGCATTCATTTTGTGTTCCTTAACTCTTTCAACGCCATTCACGAGTTATCTCGTCAATTAAGAGACAACACTTCCCCGCCATTGACGAGTTTTTACGGCAATCCGTAAAATGTTCTAGGAGTATTACGGTAAGGAAAGCCCTAGCGCATGTCCTGAATGAGTTTCGGGACTTCCGGGTCTTTAGGGTGCGAATAGAAGACGATCGGCATAAATGGAAGAATCAGAGAAAATGTAGATCATATATAGGCGGGGAAAGAGTTAATATGCCTTTTTTATTCTCAAAATCGGGCAGCTGCTGACTTGCATTTTATGAATCATCAAGTACCACCTACATCTGGATGGCCTGAGTTTTTCAAAACAAAAATAAGATTCTAGGCCTGTTGTTCACCTGCATCTGCCGCTTATCTTCTTCCAGAGGTCACTGCTTTAGAAGATGCTCCAATGGGTAGTGAGCCAACAGACTCCGCCCCCACCCCTGCACGCCCCGCCCCCAGCACCTCCTCAGTGGCTCAGGAGGAGTTATTCGTGGTGGGTCTTACTAAAGAGGTGCTGTCGGCCCACACGCAGAAGGAGGAGCAACAATTTGTGGATCGTTTCCGACATCGTATCCTGCAGAGTCCCTACAGCTCCTACCTCCAGCAGGACAACAGCAGCATGGCCCATTCTCATCACAGAGGTGTGTGTGTGTGTGTGTGTGCGTGCGTGCGTGTGTTTGTGTGTTAGCTTGTGTTATTTATCGGTCTAATGCTTGTGATATTCTTCATTTGTTAGTTGCTTTGGATAAAATTGTCTGCAGCAACAGAAGATTGACGTTGTCTAATCAGTGTCTGACTGTCATTGGATTATTTATTTGATTCTATTTTAAAAATAACTGCATTTCATATATATATATATATTTATTTATTTATTTTTTATTGTTTTTATCTGAAAATTAAAAAAAAAAAAAAAAGTATTATCAGTGTGATTAATGTTATTGGTAAATCCAAGAAATTAAATATTTGTTATAATAATTTAATTGATTATTAATTAAGTTAATAATCCGTATATTATATTAAATTATATTTTGTATTACTGTAAAAAAAAAAAAAAAAAGTATAATGTCTATAATGGTATATTCTAGCATTTTGGTTTATAATTAAACAAAAAGATAAGTTAGAAGTTATATTAAGTTATATAAGATGCACACAATCTCATATTAATGCTGTCTAAGTGGTACCCTATAAAGCTATCCATAATTGAAATACTAATATAATTTTTAATAATTTTGATAATTAGTGTTTTGATATATGAATTTACAGATTTCATTTAAATTTTAGCTGTTTAAATGTAATTTCAGTTTTAGTTATTTAGTATACTGATTGAAACTGAATGTGTGTATAATTTTTAATGAAGTCTTTTATGCTCATTAAGGCTGCATTAATTAGTAAAAGTAATATTGTGAAGCATTATTACAATTTAAAATAATGGTTTTCTCTTCTAATATACTTTAACATGTAGCTAATTTATTTCTGTGAAAAGCTGAATGTTCATCAGTCATTACTCCAGTCTTCAGTGTCACATGATCCTTCAGAAATAATTCTAATATGCTGATTTATTTTCAATGTTGGACAGTTGTGCTGCTTAATATTTTTTGGAACCAGTGATACTGTAGTTTTACTGGATTTTTTGATGAATAAAAAGTTAAAATGCATTTATTCAAAATAGAAATATTTTCTAACAATATAAGCTTTATTCATTATCTATTTACTATTTATTTTACTATCGCTTTTTATCGATTTAACTTATGGATAGAAGAAAAAAATAAATACATTTACTGACCCCAAAACTTTTGAACAGTAGAGTTTTAATTGTTACAAGAGGCCTCATTTAAAAAAAAAAAAAAAAACATTAAAAATCCTAATGATTTCTTTTTTATTTCTGCAATTTTGTATGTGCATGGTTGACATTAAAGCAATACAATACCAATACAAACAATTAAAATAAATACAGACCCTTCCCCATGCATAAAATTCAATCAGAGTTTGGTCTGTATTTAGCGTAATAGCACTGACATCTCACATGCAGTAGTATAATTTTGTGTTGAGACTCATTAACGCTCCTTTTCCATCTACTCTCAGCTGATGTTGTGCGTCCTCCGAACAAACACAAGCGTCCCAAACCAGAAGACTCATCCGACAGCTATGGCTCCCAGCCAGGCAACTACTGGTCACTTCCCGGCCCCACAGGAGCTCCTTATTCCTCCTGGCCTTCCTCAGAGTCCTCTCAACCCGGCTTTGTGCCGCCCATGGCAATGCCCATGCAAACGGCCCCTTACTTCACCGTGGTCGGTGCGGATCAGCAGCCCATAGTGGTCCAGCCTGACCAAGGTGTCCAGAACCTCCAACCCATGCATCCCATGACTCCCATGACTCCCATGATGGTCGTCCTGCTTCCTAGCTACCCCATGTACCCCGGGAATAATGGAATGTACCTGCAGGGGATGCCCGTCCCGGCACCCACAGTCGTTCCTCAGCCTCCCTTTAATATGAGCGGCTATGTCTCACCTGGTGGACACGTGCCACATGGGTCTCCGTCGCAGGGCCATCCTCCAGGTCCCACCGCCACAGGAGTCGGGATGGTACAGGGTGCCTCGGCGGAGGTCGATTCAATACCCGCCCCTTGGTTTGGGGAAGACCTTGATGCAGCACAGCCCACGGCGCTCTTCTCCAGCTCTCGCTCCAGCTCGCCCATCCAGCTGAACTTACTCCAGGAGGAGCTGACCAAGCCCACAGAAGCCCAGAACAGCACTGGTCCAGAGAGTCTGCACGAGCATCAGGCCAAAGCGGTGAGACCAACTGACATCAGAAGTTGAAATGCCTTGAGGAGTGACATGATTTACTCTATCTGAAGCTATTTTAAATATTTTTGTAATTATTATGCGTGAGCTTTTATTAAGTTGTGTTAATTGTTAATAAAATACTTAAAAATTTTTAAGTAAAATGTTCAAATATATATTTAAGTGGCAATATTGTATTTTTTACAGTCATGCCAATAAAGCAATTTTGAATTAATTCTTATAAAATGTAATAATATAAAATAAAGGGGGCCTGAGAGACCAATTGTTATTTGGTTAATTATTATTAAAGTACTTAAAAAAATTAAGTAAAATATTTTAAAAAATATTTGTAAAAAAAAAAAAAAAAAAAAATCATGTGAAAGGGAAATTAATTATTATTAAAATATGTAGGTAAAATGTATTCGAAATATATATTTAAAATATCAGAAGTTTATATAAGGGCCTTAAAGGTCCAGTTATGTTGCTATAACAATTATGAACAATTTTATGTGAAATAAATATTTAAAATATAATGAAAATATATTAGCATTATTGTAAAAATTTATATGAAAAGTAATTTTTAATGTAAAATATTAAAATACATAAAATATATATTTTATAAAAATTAATTGGAAAGGGCCTTAAGAGACCAAATATGTTATTGTATTGCAATCTATCGATCGATAGATAGATAGATTGATAGATAGATAGATGGATACACACACACACATTAATTGCATCCAAAATAAAAACAATTTGTTTACATAATATGTGTGTGTATTGTGTGTGTGTATATATATATTTATATGTATATATTGAATATACACACATGCATGCATACATATATGTGTATATATGAAGTGAATGGATTAATCAGCTGTCTGTTTCTCTGTTCACAGGAGGACGCTCCCAGCGAGTCGGGTAACCAAGACACCCATTCTACCTCCAGTGAAATGCTTGACCAGTTGCTACAGGAGGACGCCCGCTCAGGAACCGGCTCCAACGCCTCGGGCAGTGGCTCCGGAGAGTCGGGAGGATCTCTGGGCTCCGGGTCGGGACTCTGTTCTAACGGAACATCCACCAGCCATACCGGTGCTGTTCAAAATTAATCATACATGACACTTAATGTTGAGTGGAGAGAATTATGCAAGTCATTTTTGCTTTGAATTTCCATTTCAATTGTTAAAAAAAAAAATTTTTTTTAGGTGAACTATAATAGATCTACCTATCTGGTGTTTGAAGTAGTGATAAGGTTAATTAGTTGTCAGAAAGCTGCACCATGTTTCATCTTTGTGTCAGTCCGTAATTCCTTAAAACATTTTTAAATAATTTTTAAATAGTATTTAATCATATTTTATGAAATATAAATGTAATAATGTTTAATATTAATATGTAAATATAGTATTTTTGTTAATTTTTTTACTTTTACATTTCGAGTGAAATATTGTGTAAAATGTGTTAAAATGTATATTTAATTTATTAAATATTATAGTAAATAATTTTAAATAAATGTTTGTTTTATGTTATGTTTCTGCAATTGTTCATATGTATGGCTGATTTTATTCATTTTATTTGTATTATAGTACTTTAGCATCAACCATAAACAAACATTAAATATAAAAAATATATATTCATTTAAAATGGCATTTATTATCTGTGACTCCGGACCACAAAACCAGTCATAAGGGTCAATTTTTTGAAATTGAGATTTGTACATCATCTGAAAGCTTTGATGTATGATTTGTTAGGATAGGACTGTATTTGGCCAACATACAACTATTTGAAAATCTGGAACCTGATGGTGCAAAAAAATCACAATATTGAGTAAATCGCCTTAGCAATGCATATTACTAATCAAAAATCTAATTTTGATATATTTACAGTAGGAAATTTACAAAATATCTTCATGGAACACTTAATATCCTAATGATTTTTGGCATAAAAGAAAAATTGATAATTTTGACCCATACACTGTATTGTTGACTATTGCTACAAAAATACCCGTGCTACTTGTGTCTGGTTTTGTGGTCCAGGGTCACATTTATTAAATTGCATTTCCACCACAAAATAGCATCTTAATGTTGATGGTGTTTAGAGACTTTTGATTAGTTAGCTACTGTCTACTACTTAAATATCTTACAGAAGATTATTTTAATGGAAATTCAATTCAAAAATGACATTTCTGACACTTATTTTGTTCCTGTATGACTTCCTTTTTTATGTGAAGCATAAAAAAGTTCTCCACGAATTCATTAAACTGACCCCCAACATTTCACGTTCACAGGCAGCAGCAACAGCAGCAAGTACTTTGCCAGCAACGATTCATCGGACACGTCGCGGAAAGCGCGCAAGTCCGCGGAGGCCCAGGAACTGGAGCGTACGACTTTCAAAAAGCACGTGGACAATCCGTTATGGAGCATGATCAAGCGGACGCCCGAACCCGTCATGATGACCTATCAGATCGGCCCCAGGTACCAGACCAGGAACATTTCTCCCTATCTCTTTCTCTGATTCCCGGGTTCCCGCTCATTCCTCTGAGAAACATGAGAGAAACGTGACATTCTGAGCATCTCTTTCCACAGGAGAAAGAGATAGCGCTTCCAGGCTCTTTCGCTGAGGTAGTTCTGATCAAGCTAAATGTCTCATTGCACTGTCAGCCCTGAGGTAGGTGACTCCAGGTGACGGTACACAGTCAGTACGTTTACATGGACAACAATATTCCGATTTTAACACGATTAAGACAATACTCTGATTAAAAATCTACCATGTAACCATAGATTTTTGATTACCTTAATCCGGCTAAAGTCATACTGGAAGTCAACACAAATCGAATTAAGACATGTGGAGTATTCCTATTTTAGTCGCATTATTGAAGTGCGGTATAGACATGTATACAACTTAATCACACTATTACCATCGCGAAATTCTGGGTTGGACGTCAGATAGCATCGCATTGGGACGTAATGACGTGTGCCATTATTGCTCTATCTACTATAACCTGTAAAACGGTAACATGAAAGGAATATTCTAAAAGCAACTCATGTAAACACCTTAATCATAATATTGTCTTATTCATAATAAGGTAAATAATTAGATTACTGATGTCCATGTAAACATAGTCAATGAGACCTGTTTTAAAGAGCTTGATGAAGTGACGCAAGCATCTGGTTACGGATGGAGGAGAGGGCAAATCTGCCAGGCCTAGATGTTTTTTAGAGGATTACGATTAGGGCTGCAAAACGATTAATCGCGATTAATCGCATTCAAAATAAAAGTTTGTTTACATACCATGTATGTTTATTATGTATATATAAATACAAACACATACATGTATATATTAAGGAAAAATAGATTTATATATAAAATATTTATATTTATATATAAATTTTATACAAGTATAAATAAATATATATACATACAAATATATATATTTTTAAATATATACATATGTGTGTATTTATATATACATAATAAATAGGCAACGACTATTTGCACTAAGTGGAATAGCATATTTTCTTAGCAATAGATGCTATGGATTCTATTTACAATAAGTGCAAATAGCAGTATTTTTTTAATGATATGCTATTTACACTTAGTGCAGATAGCTACAGATTCCATTTACACTGTTAAAATAGCAAGATTTTCTGCTATTTATACTACTTATTGCAAATAGTGGCAATTCTGCACCTCAGTATTTTAGTACATTATAAAACAGTACGCAATAATAACATATTGAGTGTAAATTATAATTTTAATTCAAATTATTAAATGGATGCCAACTTATTGGGACAATAAAGCCCTCCCTACACCTACCCTACCCTACCCTACTTTATTTCCAACATTTTAATTTCCTTCATTTTTATTGAAAATGATTGTCTATCCGATATGATACGAGATTTTAAAAGGGAGAAAAAAGTTTGGCAAAATGCGGGTTCGAACTCGGGTCGAACACGTGAAAAAGTATGCGCCTTATCATCTACGCCACTGAAACTGATGTTTGAAAAACGTCTTTTGTAGTCTTGACTACCCCAATCACACGTTGGTGGGCGGAGTTATAAACATCTGTAATAAATATACACAGGACACACATCTAGTATGTAAACATAAACTTGTATTTTGAATGCGATTAATCATTTTGCAGCACTAATTACGATGTTCAAATCAAAACGGTGTGCTGTTGAGTGTCATCTAGCCTAGCGAACGATTGAGGCGGTTTAAGTGAGTTTTATTTTATATGTGGATATCCATGCAGGGATCAGGCGCAGGTTCTTCAGGAAGACCGGGAGAAGCTGCTTCTGATGGAGCCCATGCAGCCCTGGTTCACCCAGGACCAGAAGAAGGAGCTGGCCGAGGTTCATCCCTGGATCAATCAGCACACGGTCCTACAGGAGATCAACGAACAGGTATGCAACTTGTCATTTACGTCAATATCAAACATATGTAACGTTATAGGCCAATATTTGAGATGGTCTACTGATAACTGGCTGCTTGTCCAATTAACAGAGGAGCAATTATGCAATTTGTATCATTTTTCTACATATGGCACTTTCAATAGTGCTTGGATCTGAATGTAATAAAACAAAAATTCTCTACAGTGAGTGGAAGAAGATGCTTGACTTTCAGAAAATTAAGTAGTTCCTTATCAGCAGTTATTGTAGTCTCTGGATGCTATTATATATAATATCCAGAGACTAATATATAATATTAGTGGTGGGCCGTTAACGTGAGACTCTTATCGGGTGATAAAAAAAATATCGCCGTTAATCTATTCTCAAAGTTGGGTTGGGAGCTGGGTCTATACTACGCAAGCTATGAAGACTTTCACCCTGATATTTTAGCGGATGTATACCTAGCCGAATTGCACTGTAGGGGGCGAGCAGTCTTGAACCTGTGTGTATGCGTGCTAACATGGATGCAGCTATGAAGCCGCGGGTTTGCTTCAGGAAAATTTATTTTAAGAAGCTTCCCAATGGAAATCGGCAAGTCATTTCTGTCTCTACGTTACATGATCGCGCTCTCTGTATCACGCGCACAGCGGAGTTCCGCCCCGGTTCGCACACACACACACACACACACACACACACAAACAAACGTAAGCGCACACTCCCACTCCTATTTGTAAATATTAAGCAGCAAAACGTCTATTTAAATATGACTTCTGTGTGCTTCTGTGTTAATGTATGGCACAGACGCACGTACGGGTTTGTTCACTACTCATAGAGAAGCCCGCGTGACGCTTGCGGCGATAACGTCTGTCGTCTCACTAAATGAGGACATAAATACATGAACAACATCTCCAGAACTGCTCTGAGAGTCACTTCATGAGCATTCGAGCGTTTCATTTGAGAAAAACTATCCTCACGGCAACCCGTCAAAATAAAAGTTCGGTTTCACTTGAAGACATTGGGCAGAACGTAATAGGCTACTACTACTAAAACTATTAAAACCTTATCTTTAAGGAATAATCATACAATGTCTTCAATGTTATTATCAATATTAAATTCTTGATGACTGCTAGTTGTTTACTACTAGTAGTAAACTTATTCTGATCTACTTGGCAGAATTCAAATGAGCCATTTTAATCTAGATTAATTCCAAGATTACAGTGAGATTAATCTAGATTTAAAAAATTAATCTATGCCCACCACTAATATATATATATATATATATATATATATATATATATATATATATATATATATATATATATATATATATATATATATATATATATATATATATATATATATTAGTATTAGTAATTTTGCATTTTAAGATTTAGTTTTTATAATTTTGTTTTTGTTTTTTTTTTTGTTTTTTCTTAGTTGTTAATTTATTAGTTTTATATGTCTGTTTTTTATTAATTTTTATTATAGTTTTAGTTATTTTAGTACATCAAGTTAGGCTAGATATTGCTTTGAAAACTAGCTGAATATATTTTATTTTATTTCAAGTAAAAATATTTTAATTTCAAGTTAAAAAGTGTATGGATTTAGTTAACTGTAATACTCCTGCTCATCAGGACCTTGTGTGTTTTATTTTACATTTATTTAATATCTGGTTTGCAATTCTGTTAAAGGGATACCCCCCCCCATGTCGTTCCAAACCCATAAAAGCTTTGTTAGTCTTCACAACACAATGTAAGATATTTTGGATGAAAACACAAGCAGCATAAGTTCTTGTGTGTCAGCCGCATACCGGATACGCTGTTTTCATTTGAATCAAAGCGTAAACAAACGTAGAAGACGTATCCTTGTGGCGCGGCTGACACAGAACAGCGTACGCATTTTGCATCCAGCGGATATTCTCCAAAATGGCGCGACGCTGATGCAGAGGAGACAAATTGTTGAATAAAGTTGTTGTTTTGTTTTGTTTGCTCATAAAAAGTATTCTCGTCACTTCATAATGTTACGCTTGAACCACTGATGGCAGATGGAGTATTCTGACGATGCTTTTCATACTTTTATGGACCTTGACAATGTAATTTACTTGGCAGTCAATGGGACGGTCACAAGCCTCCCGGTTTTCATCTAAAATATCTTAAATTGTGTTCTGAAGACGAACGAAGCTTTTACGGGTTTGGAACGACATGGGGGAAGTGATTAATGACAAAATTTTCATTTTGGGCTTGGAGTATCCCTTTAACAACATTTTTAATATGTCCAAATTACATGTTAAATAAATGAATGTGCAAAATATGAAAATGTATAAAAATATATAAAAATAAATTCATAATTACAAATATTTTTGGCTACACTTTGGTCATTGTTACAGTGTAATTCTACATTTAAGTACAGAGTAATATTAATTAACTACATGTACTTACTGTATGGGTAGGGTTAGGATTAGGGTTTGGTTTAGGGTTACTTGCATGTAATTATGCATAATTTATTGTTATTATAATACCAAGTACATGTAACATTGGACACCTTAAACTACCTTATTTTTCTATGATTAACTTGATAGATATTCATCAAAATATATGATTTGTTTAAATCATTACCAGTTGTTGGATCCAGTCAAAAAGACCACTGAGGGTCTACTATTCCTGCTATATTAATCATTTCCACTAAGTTTGGGGTCGGTAAGGTTTTTGTAAGAACTCCCCAGTGTAAAATAACTATTTTAAAATGTAATTCATTCCTGAATTTTCAGCATCATTACTCCAGGCTTCGGTGTCACATGATCCTTCAGAAATCAGTCTAATATGCTGCTTTGCATCATTCGACTGCTATCTTCATTGTGTTTCATCATGATCTAATATATTTATTTCTTTTTTTAGTGTGTGAGTTTTACCACCATGGAACTGGGCAAGGAACTGAATCTTCAGACTGACTCTCCAAACCCTCCGACTCCTGACAGCTCCTGTCCGTCTCACGATGCCAGACCCAACACCGACACCTGACCGCAGGCCCTGCTGGACCTCTGGCCTTCTGGGACTCGGTGATTCTTCTGCTCTCAGCTGGGAATCGTGGGAAGAGACAGACGCCCGCATCCGCGTGCCAGTGTCTCATATTTCCTCCCGAAGTCACGAAACGAGGCGAGCCCTTTGCACTCAATCAGACCACATCAGCGTGAGTTTGGACACTTGCAGGAGAAGGACAGTGAGCGGCGGTCATCACATGACCATGCATTTCTCTCTGCTGTTCTCCGTTACAGTCCATGGACCCAAACAACTGTGAATATCAGACTATAATTTGGTAGTAATGTCACCAGTGTAGGTCGTATTTTTTTAAACTGTTGCCCGAATGTTTTTTTTTTGTTAATTAATAATGTGTCCTCTACTGAATCTTGTAGGCTCAGGAGGGTTCATGATCACCCAGAAGTACCTGTAATGAGTTTCCTGACCACTTGCGCAGATATAAATGCGTATAAATGTCCCACAATGCTGCAACATCCTATGCAGTTACTAAAGAACATAAGTACTCACCGCCATAAACTAAAAGCATCTACGAATGGAAATGAATGATATTTGGTACAGAGCACAAAGATCTTCATTCTTTATTGAGCTCATCCAATGCGGATCATTTGTATGAGGCCTTAAATTAGTTTTTCCGTCAGTGTGTTTGTTCATTTTTCTTTTCTCAGTTTCAAATGTTTCTTCCACTGTACATGTGACTGAACGATGTCAAGGAATGTCTTACTATGGTATAAAACTAAAGTAATGGTGTAATTGGAATATGCAGACATTTTTCTCTTGTGTATGTTGGGTTGATAGCTGAACTTATAACTGGGTCACATTTCACTACAAAATGAAAAAAAGATATATAAAATTTACATTAAAAAAATTATGACCATTTTAGAAGCATTTATTTTCGTTGTGTGAATTTGGGAGAAAAATCTGATTAATTGTGAAAATGCAAAAATAGCAATGCATTAAATTATTTTTATATATGCAATAATAGTAATAATAATAATAATAATAAAATTATTATTTAAAATATAAAAATGTATTTTTATATATTATTATTATTATTATTATATTTTCTGATATTTCTGTTGAATTGTGACCTAAACACTCTCAGAAAAAAGGTACAATACCCTTTAAAAGGTACACCTTTGTATCTTATTTACCACTACAGGGTCCATATTAGTACCTCAAAAGTATATATTAGTATATGTACCTTTATTTCTGAGAGTGTAAATATTTAAAACTTCATAAAGTACCCAAAAAAAGACACACTGCCATTTACAGTACAATTTTCACCAAACCTCATTTTCTGTTATTTTGTCTTTTTTTATTTATTGATCTGTTGTGTTCAGAAAGGGGTGGGTTGGGTGTGTGTGTGTGTGTGTGTGTCAGGGACGACGTGTCTTTGTGAGCACATTTCCTGTGGTGTTCCTGTATTCAGATTACACGTTGTTCCTTTCTGCTTTTTAGGTTGTTGCAGAGAGCTGCCAGAGGCCCAAATTACTGACCCGTCAGTCCCACCCGACAGAAAACCTATGATTTGTACAGTTTTGTGATCAAAGAGTAATTTTTGTACAGTTTTTAGAGAGAAATGTAAATATTGGTCCAATGTATTTTATGAAAAAAAGGTGCAAAATACAACAAACTGTATAAAAAAAAAGAAAAAAAAGAAGCCATTTTGTGTCAAATTCAGGGAAATATTTTGACACCACATGATAAATATGAATAAAACACCACAATGACTTAAACTGTTGTTGTTTTTTAAATGTGATCCTCAAATTTCTCAGTATTTTCTTTCGTATTTTGACAAAGTAATAAGCACACAAATAACTTACAACTCTTTTAAATATATTTACTTTATTTACATCAAAGCTTAAAGCTTGTACAGGTATGTACAAATAAATTATCCACTATTTTTCCTACAAACTTAAACATATTTTTTGCAAATTTAGTGCATCAGGCCCACAGAGTTTGTGCACGAGTGTTGAAATTTAAGCGCATGAGTGTTCTCGTGGGATGTTTCAGACACAGTATTTCCAGAAACACTCTGTGTTGCTGCCTCGTTTGCGGTACTGCTTCCTGCTGCCCAGGAAACGGCTCAACAACGGCTTTTCCAGCAACACCTGAACGACAAACATATGAGTCAGTATGTTTAAATAAACCTTCATCTCTGTCTGTTGATATAATGTTGCAAGATGTCATGGGTTTCATTAAACCACTCACTTCTTTTGCAGCTTTATTCGGGACAAATCCAGCTGTTCTGAGACCTGAGAGGGAGACGAAGAAGAACAAGACCAGGTGAGAGTGAGTTACATCCAGCAGCTGTGCTGATATCAGTCCCATCTGTTACTATAATTTACAATTTATAATTATTTTTAATAATTATATTATTATATAATTATAATATTACAAATACTTTACATTATGAATTATAAATAATTTGTATAAATGATTAATTTAGGATAAATAATGATTTATGTATCATTAAATTATAAATTATTCTAAATAACTTATAATTGGTGCAACAGTGTAAGAAAATATATAAAACAATTCTAATATTTATTTATTAATTAAACATTAATTATTCTTTTTATTTTTATTAATAATTATTTATTATGTATGTACTTCAGTGTACCCCCCACCCCTGTGAGGGTCTCCCGGATTTTGGTACCCAAATGTTGACCGGTATGATTCAGACAGACCATGGAATATATATATATATATATATATATATAGCCTTAAATTTATTTTATTCCTGCTAGTTAGATTTACTAAACTAACTAAAACTTGAAATAAAACTACTCCAAACTAAATTCAAAAATATAAAATAATTAAAAATATTAAAAAAAAAATGATAATATTATCTTACTAAGATTGGACCAGCTCACCATCACTGCTGATGTCTCCAGTGATGAGGGACGGGTAACCGAATCCCACGCCGCCCTGGGACAGATACGCTTGCTCCGAGTAACTCAGGTCTTCTGGACTGACCATCTGCTCCTCTTCTACAAGAACTACAGGTGAACATGACGTACAATACCACTGTTCCCATATCAAGTTTTTTGTACCTGATGTGATACTTTAGATTTATAAGGATGGTGTATTCATTTTTATATCTTAATTAGTGCTGTCAAATTATTAATCATGATTAATCGCATTCAGAAATTTTTGTTTACATAATATATGTGTGTGTACTGTGTATATTTTGTATATATAAATATACACATGCATGTATATATTTAAGAAAAATTTTGTTTATAAAAACACTTATAAATATAAATTATATGAATATACATATGCATGTAAACGTAAATATTTTCAAAATAGATACATGCGTGTGTGTGTATGTGTATGTGTATGTATATATATATATATATATATATATATTACACAGTATGCACATATTATGTAAACAAAAACTTTTATTTTGGATGCAACTAATCGCGATTAATCGTTTGATAAATCATAAATGCAAGCAGGCTGATTCCATCTTATTAAGCCATTTATTTAAAATATTGAAAATATACTTCTTGTTGAATCTGTGTGTGTGTGTGAGAGAGAGAGAGAGAGCACTTACCAGGCCTGGCGTAGGTCATCTCTGCCGAATGGATCAGCGGATGCCCCAGCAGAGGTTCGATGATGGTGAGAAGCAAAGCGAAGGACAGAAAGAGTTTACACATCATGCCGACACGTACAGACACACGCAAACTCTCTTTCTTCCGCGACTTTAGCCGGGAGGGTCTCGTCTCAATGTGTCCATCCTGTTTCTGTCTTGGACTTATATACCCTCCATCGCTGGCCATGTCATCTCCCCGTCTCCATCGCTGACCTCCTCCCAACCCTTCGCATATTCTGTGCTTGTAAATTCACAGAGGATAAATTAATGGATCAATAAAAGTGAAAGACAGACGTCGGGTCTGTGCGTCAGGGATGAGTCGCGCTGTTTTACCAGTTCGGGATGTAATCCAGCTGAGTTCATAAATCCACCCGAACGCAGGTGGGAAAACGGCACTTTGTGTTAGAGCTCACGGGATGCTGTCGGCCAGGCAAATTGCCCACTTAATTCATTTATTTAAGAGGCTGCTGAGATTTATTTCCCATGATGTCCGCTGTGGTTTCTCAAGCGTATCCTCCTTACAACCCTTGCAGCTGCTATTTTAAGAGACTGGAAATGGCAAACAGAAAGTGTGACCAATTTTCTTAATGGTGTAAAGAAAAAATGGTGAGAGTTGTTCTGGCCGCAGAGCTGCATGTCAATCACATTTATTAGTCTGAGTGACAGACACACTGCTTCCTCCACATATCTATCTATCCATCTATCTATCTATCAGGAGCCTAGCGTCTGGGTAGGGTATGCAGGTGCAGATGGGCCCGGGCAGATTGGGGGCCCGCCGAGCCAAGGGGTAACTTTTAATTGAAACAAGGGAACGAATATAGAGGCCTGCACGAGCCCGTGTCTTTTTTTTTTCTCTCTCTCTCTCTTCCCCATTATACAGCTGCTGTTGCAGCCATTAAAATAGTTCAATATTTTTTAATGGCAAAGTGGTTATATTTTGTTTCGTTTCTTTATTAAGTTAATTGAGAAACATGATTGTAACATTTTATGTTTGTTACATTCAAGTTTTTGTTTTTTAAAATACCAGCACCAGAAAGTGAGCTGAGCATGTGTTCGACCAGTTTAGCCTTCTCAAATAAACACGATTTGAGACATTAAAAACTTCATGCATTTCACAATATAAATTAAAAAATTTAAGATAAATGTGTGATAAATATCCAATCGAGTGGAAACTTAAAATACGCCGTCATTTTTCCTCATAAATGTAAGAGTATACATTATTCTGAACTGCAATGACTACAGACCTGTGGCTCTAACGTCTGTGGCCATGAAATCATTTGAAAGACTGGTTTTGGCTTATCTGAAGGACATCACTGGACCCTTACTGGACCCTTACGCAGCCAACATGGGACTGCATTACATCCTGCAACTTCTAGAAAGACCAGGGACTTATGAGGATCCTGTTTGTAGACTTCAGCTCTGCTTTTAACACCATCATCCCATCACTCCTCCAGCCCAAATTAACTCAGCTACCCGTCCCCACCTCTGTCTGTCAGTGGATCAACAGCTTCCTGACAGACAGGCAGCAGCTAGTAAAGCTTGGAAAATTCTCATCCAGCACCCGCATAATCAGCACTTGCGCCCCCCAGGGTTGCGTCCTCTCCCCACTGCTCTTCTCCCTGTACACAAACGACTGCACATCTAAAGACCACTCTGTCAAGCTCCTGAAGTTTGCAGATGACACCACAGTCATCGGCCTCATTCAGGACGGTGCCTCCACAACACGCTCAAAACTTTGGAGGTGATCGTGGACTTCAGGAGAAACCCCCCTGCTCTCCCCCCACTCACCATTATGAACAGCACTGTGACTGCAGTGGAGACATTCAGATTCCTGGGCACCACAATTTCTCAGGACCTGAAGTGGGAAGTGAGTTCTACTCCGCCATCATTGAATCCGTCCTCTGCACTTCAGTAACTGTCTGGTTCAGCTCAGCTACCAAATCTGACCTCAGAAGACTACAGAGGGTAGTCCGGACTGCTGAGTGAATCATTGGTACAACCCTCCCCCGTCTCCAAAAACTGTACTTATCCAGAGTGAGCAAAAGGGCTAGCCGTATGCTTCCGGCTTCGCTACTGTTTGGACGCTCTTGCTCTGCGCTTTGCTCCCTTTTTATGCACTTTTCTCAGATCTCTCTAAGATTTTTTTACATTTTTTTTTTTTTTTTTTGGAAAAAGACTACTCTTTGCCTCCCACTGCCAGCAGCTTAAATTCCGGAGACAAGAAAACACAGCTGTCTACATTCAAAGAGACAAGAGAAAATGCCTCTCGTGGAATCTACTTGCTGCATGAACTGCCACAGACTTCTACAAAGGATTGTGGTTCTTGAAGCAAAGTTATTTGCTGGACTTCCAAAACAGGCGGAACACACAGCAGATGTAATCATGGACCCCCTCAGCATACAGCCGGTGAGTCATGTGAATCTCAACAGTTTATACCAAGTGTAGAGGAACAAGCCGAAACTGATCGACAGACTAATCGATGGCACAAACAGGGAGCGAGACCCAAAGGCACTCGAGACATCAGATTGTCACGAGTATCTCGTATTGCTGCCGTAGCATCCTCTACCCCCTATGACAAGACTTGTAAACACTGGTATTCTACCACCCCCTGTACATCTTGAGAACAGATTTGAAGCATTAATGAATGTGGGTGAGAAATCCCCAAATGTGACTGAACATAGATCGTATCAGCCAGCAGCTAACCATTGCTACTAACAGACACTCGAGGTCGAGCAGACAGCGGCAATCAGCTCAGAGCGCAGCCGAGCCTGATAGTGGGTGACTCTATTATCAGAAACATCAGTAGCAGGACTACAACTACATGCTGCTTTCCTCAAGCAGCCGTCTCTGATGTGAACAAGGAACTTCGGAACATTCTGATGAAGCACAAGACTGCAAATCGAATCCTCATCCATGTGGGGAAGAATGATATTCGGAAAGAGCAGTCAGAACTCCTTAAGAACGATTTCAGTGAACTCTTTGAAACACTTCAAAGACTTGAAGTTCAGTCGTTCATCAGTGGACCACTCCCAGCAAAGGGAACTAATATGTTTTCACGGCTGCTTGGGCTGAATACATGGCTACAAAGAACCTGCAGTATAAAAGGAGTCAACTTCATCAACTTCAATCTTTTCTGGGGCCATAGACAGCTGTTTAAACTGGAAGGCCTCTACCCAAACAATCTTGGTGCAAGAGTGCTAAAGGACAATATCTATTTCTCCCTCTGTCATCCTTCAGTGGTGTGTGCCAATCCACTTGGCCTGGATGGCACACACACCTGGACAGAATATGAGTGACCACAGGACTTCATATCAGCTTCAGAGTCATCATATGGTTGACACATCCCACAAGGACATTGATAACACCACGCAGCCAAAACAAGCTCTCCTCACGGAGACTATCCCAGCTGAGCCCTGCCCACGGAGCTCATCACAGACAGACTGTGACGTACTACATCAGCTCCAAAACTCAGCACCCAAGGACAACTTTCTGGAAAACAGCCAGGGAAGCCAGGACAACATATCACAGCCACCGGAAACACCAGAGCCAGAGCCCTGCTCACCAGACACATTATCCACCTCTCCAGCATCTCCACTTCTAAGCTTCTCACAGAAAATGGTGGAACTGGTGTATGCTGGGACCAAACTCTCCCACTCTTTTGCTGCAAGCCCCCAGATATCAACTAAAAAACAGCGGGCTCCACAACCACCAAAGACTGCAGGCTCAGCTCATCCTCCTCCTCCTGTGAGAGCTCTTCAACCGCTGCCACAACACCAGGGCCCAAACCCTCCTCCATCGGCTGTAGGTGAACCAAAAACAACTGAAAACAGCTCTCAGTGATATGTGTCGGGTCCCCGCTATATTAGCAGCAACATTCACAAATGTTTACAGAACAAGCGGGAACCCAGTGTGCCTGTAGCTTTCTCTACAGTATCTCTGTTTTAGCACGTGATAGAAAGTCTAAGGCCTTCTCAAGCCGTACTGCTGACCCATCTAATCTACGGCCTGTAATGCATCAATCTAAGATTGCTGTAGAGACCAAATGTAATTCCATCAAGTTAGCATTTTTAATCATTCGCTCCCTAAAAAATAAATCATTTCTGATCAATGATTTAATAACCACAAACAACCTGGATTTTATGTTTCTAAATGAAACATGGCTTGAAGACAGCTGCAGTGCAACAGTCCTCAATGAAACAGCCCCTCCTAACTTTAATTTTACAAGTGTCTGCAGGACTGTTAGGAGAGGTGGAGGTGTAGCTGCTCTGTTTAAAGATGTTTATCAATGCAAGCGTCATTTGGTCTGTATTTGTCTTTTGAATACCTAGGTATTGTGCTGAAAGGTGCTCCACGCATTCTGTTTATCATTATTTACAGGCCTCCAAAATACTCTCCAGCCTTTGTGGAAGAGTTCACAGAACTGTTATCAATGATTTCCTCGGAGTTTGACTTTTTTACTATTGCAGGGGATTTTAATATTCACATAGATAATGCAGAAATCAAAACTGCAAAAGAAATTATAACTGTTTTTGTTGTTATTAAGGATGTAGCACTATCTGATCACTTCTGTATATTCTTTGATATATTGATCTGTTACCACTGAATCTAGATCTGTCTCTGTCAGAAAGAGATGCATTAACGAGAACACTAGTGCACTATTTATGAAGGCTATATCTTCAACACCAAGCATTTCTGCAGACTTTGTTGATCTTCTCCTGGATTCATTTAACTCAAAAGTTAAGAATGTTAATGATGATATCGCTCCTGAAAAAGTCAGCAAGAAGAATGGCAGACAAAAATCATCTTGGAGAAAATCAACAGCAGTTCAGAGTATGAAAAGACAATGCAGAAAAACTGAGCGGATGTGGCGGAAGTCGAAACTTGAAATTCACTATAGCATCTATAAAGACAGCCTTCATGCTTTCAATGTGGAACTAGCCACAGCTAGACAGACCTTCTTCTCAAACCTCATAAACAGTAACTTAAACAACACTCGCACTCTTTTTGCTACTGTGGAGAGACTGACAAACCCCCCAAGTCAGATTCCCAGTGAAATGCTCTCTGACAGCAAATGCAATGAATTTGCTTCCTCCTCTTCTGAGAAGATCAATAATATCAGAAAGGAGATTGGCACATCCTCAAATTATGCAGAGGTCACTCAGATTCGACCGCAATTTGCAAAACTGCAGTTGTTAAGCCCCTTCTAAAAAAGCGCAATCTTGATAACACAATGTTGAGCAACTATAGACCAATATCAAATCTTCCTTTCATAGGTAAGATTATTGAAAAGGTAGTTTTTAATCAGCTGAACAAATACTTAAACTCAAATGGATACCTGGACAATTTTCAGTCTGGTTTCTGAGCGCATCACAGTACAGAGACAGCACTTATTAAGATAATAAATGATATTCGCTTCAATTCTGATTCTGGCAAAATATCAGTGCTGGTACTACTAGATCTTAGTGCTGCGTTTGACACTGTCGATCATAACATAATTCTAGAGAGACTGGAAAACTGGGTCGGGCTCTCTGGGATGGTACTCAAATGGTTCAGGTCATACTTAGAAGGGAGAGGTTATTATGTGAGTATAGGAGAGCATAAGTCTAAATGGACGTCCATGACATGCGGAGTCCCACAAGGCTCAATTCTTGCACCACTTTTATGCTCCCATTAAGTCAAATAATGAGAAAGAACCAAATTGCCTATCACAGCTATGCTGATGATACCCAGATTTACCTAGCCTTATCTCCAAATGACTATAGCCCCATTGACTCCCTCTGCCAATGCATTGATGAAATAAACTGTTGGATGTGCCAGAACTTTCTTCAGTTAAACAAGGAGAAAACTGAAGTCATTGCATTTGGAAACAAAGATGAAGTTCTCAAGGTGAATGTATACCTTGACTCTAGGGGTCAAACAACTAAAAATCAAGTCAAAGATCTAGTTTTAGTAGTCATGTCAAAGCAGTAACTAAATCAGCATACTATCATCTCAAAAACATTGCAAGAATTAGATGTTTTGTGTCCAGTCAAGACTTTGAGAAACTTGTTCATGCCTTTATCACCAGCAGGGTGGACTATTGTAATGGTCTCCTCACCGGCCTTTCAAAGAAGACCATTAGACAGCTGCAGCTCATCCAGAACGCTGCTGCCAGGATTCTGTCTAGAACTAGAAAATCTGAGCATATCACACCAGTCCTCAGGTCCTTACACTGGCTTCCAGTTACATTTAGATTTGTTTTTAAAAGTACTTTTACTCATTTACAAATCACTCAATGGCCTAGGACCTAAATACATTGCAGATATGCTCACCGAATATAAACCTAACAGACCTCTCAGATCATTAGGATCGAGTCAGTTAGAAATACCAAGGGTTCACACAAAACAAGGGGAGTCGCTTTTAGCTATTATGCCGCCTGCAGTTGGAACCAGCTTCCAGATGAGATCAGATGTGCTAAAACATTAGCCACATTTAAATCCAGACTCAAAACTCATCTGTTTAGCTGTACATTTGTCAAATGAGCACTGTGCTACGTCCGAACTGATTGCACTATGTATAATCATTCTCTATTCTAAACTGTTTAAAATAAACAGTTTCTTCCCTCAGGCAATCCATCTTATGAACACCTGACAATAAACGTGGAACACACAACACTATTATACATTATTAACACGCATACTTACTTACATTTCAAATTTGCTCATATCATACCTGTACATACATAATTGTCTATATCATATATTGTGTTTTTGTTATATTGTACATTGTCTATTTTGTATATTTGTATATTATTATTTTATTATCTGTGTCCTGTCCTTTTATTATCTGTGTCCTGTCCTGTCGCTGTGGAGCATCTGTCACTAAAACAAATTCCTCGTATGTGTAAACATACCTGGCAATAAATCTCATTCTCTCAAAGTATCTACTTTTATTTGTGTGCACTCACATCATCAACAAAACCTTGTGCTTTTGTAAAATAAAAAAAACAAATGGTGGCTTTCTGCAGTCTAGATCTTTTGTGAAGGAACGCTTCACAAAAACTGAACTGAAACCCAACAAGTACTTGCCTTACTGACATGATAAATATATTAGAATGCTATAAATTACTATTTTAAAACGAAATAATTCAAATAAAAAATTAAAAACTCTTTCATTATGTAATCCGTAAAGATGCATTTCTCTCTAAACCCAGCTAACAAATTTATGTTCTGAGAACATTTTTGTAACGTTCTGTTTTGGTTGTGGGAACGTTATTTGGAATGTTCCAAAAATGTGGAAATGTCCAGTTTGTTTAACGTTGCTAGAACATTATTTGATGGTTAGCATAACGTTCCTACAACGTTCTTGCAACCTAAATTTCACTAAAAATATAACGTTATATGAACGTTTATTTGGAACATTCCAAGAACGTTAAAATGTCCAGTTTGCTTAACGTTCCTACAACGTTATTTTTTTGTTAGCATAATGTTCCTACAACGTTCTTGCAACCTACATTTCATTTAAAAATATAACGTTCTATGAACGTTTATTTGGAACATTCCAAGAACGTTAAAATGTCCAGTTTGCTTAACGTTCCTACAACGTTATTTTTGGTTAGCATAACGTTCCTACAACGTTCTTGCAACCTAAATTTCACAAAAAATATAACATTCTATGAATGTTTATTTGGAACATTCCAAGAACGTTAAAATGTCCAGTTTGCTTAACGTTCCTACAACGTTATTTTTTTGTTAGCATAATGTTCCTACAACGTTCTTGCAACCTAAATTTCACTAAAAATATAACGTTCTATGAACGTTTATTTGGAACATTCAAGAACGTTAAAATGTCCAGTTTGCTTAACGTTCCTAGAGCGTTATTTTATGGTTGGCATAACGTTCCTGCAACGTTCTTGCAACCTACATTTCATTTAAAAATATAACGTTCTATGAACGTTTATTTGGAACATTCCAAAAACGTTAAAATGTCCAGTTTGCTTAACGTTCTTAGAACATTTTATGGTTAGCATAACGTTCCTGCAACCTAAATTTAATTTAAAAATATAACGTTCTATGAACTTTTATTTGAAACATTCCAAAAACGTTAAAATGTCCAGTTTGCTTAACGTTGCTAGAACGTTATTTTATGGTTAGCATAACTTTCCTGCAATGTTCTTGCAACCTAATTTTCATTAAAAATATAATGTTCTATTAACGTTTATTTGGAACATTCCAAGAACGTCAAAATGTCTAGTTTGCCTAACGTTGCTAGAACATTATTTTATGGTTAGCATAATGTTCCTACAACTTTATTTCCACCTACATTTTCTTAAAAATACAACACCCTAAAAACATTTGGAACATTACAAAGTTTAGTTTAATAAAATGTTATTTTAAGATTAGCAGTATTGCAACATTCGCTTTCAACATCATTTTTATTAACACAACCTTCCAGATACGAGCAAGTATATAATTACATGTGCATTTCAACAGGTATCTGAATTATTAAAGATAATCAATTTCAAAAAGTTAATTAACACATTAAACAAATTGGTGAAATTTGCATATCATGTAAAATAATAATAATAATAATATGTAGTTTAATATTTATGACAATGAACTATAACTTCACAGCTAAATATAAACTATGAAATTAACATTTAATAATTGAGAACTTCTATATGAATTTGAGTGTGGGGTGTGGGTGCTGAAAAACTGTGGTCCATGTCCCGTCTCTCCACGCTCCATCTATAAAGTAAACAGATTGGCTGATGTTACAAAGTGATATTACAAAATGCCTATAAAATAATTAGTGTGGCTATGCCAAAAAAATTATTAGGATCTGTGCTGCGAGTTCTACAAATATTACATTACTCAAGAGTCAAAGGTAGTTTCATTTGACTTGGCATATGTTACTTTCAATGACAAGCTACTAGCAGCATTAAGAAAAACGTCTTCTGAAGCATCATTAGATTAAGAAAAATATAAACATTCAAATAATACATTTTCATCATGTCACTTCCGAAAAACAATTTTTAGGTCAACATAAATTGACCTAATTTATTCATCTTGATAGGTATACACATGCACACTACTGGAAATACATCATAATAGGGTAGTTAAGTCAACTGCAATTTCCATTTTATACCAATTTGAAACAGGAAAAATCCCTTCAACATTTAACATTTAGAAGTCATCAATAAAGTTATTAAATGGCAAAAGTTGCCTTGTTACATGTTATTAGCTAATAAACTGTTACATGAACTCAGTTAAGGAAGGAAACTCAGAGATAAAACAGGTAAGATTAATAGGTTCTAGTAGGTGTTTCTGGGTAGGGATGCTAGCATTGACCCATTAACTGACAGTAAGAATTTTCGCTATTAACACATCAGTTAAATTGTTAAGGAATAATTTGTAATGTTTTCCTTTAAAAAAAAATGCTGCATGGATTAAAAAAACTGCATTGTCAAAATGGCATTGAGAGCAAAAAAACAAGTTACACTCAAGTTGTTAGTTAATCCTTTAAATTTTACAGGTATTCAGAAACAAGATAAATAACAGAAGGTATAAGTAGCTTTTTTTATTATGTGTCAAAGCCTAAACTATAAACTTTTAGAAGCTTGAAAATAAAGACTTCCAATGGAAAGACAAAAATGATGAATGAAAATCAAAAATAAAAACATTTGTTTGAAGATGAATGAAATTCATTCAAAATGAATTTGGAACAACATGAGGGTGAGCAAACCATGACAGATTATTATTATTTTTTTAACTATACTGATCTCAGTTAAAATTTTTAAATGTTGCCAAGTAAATATAAAGTTGTCCTGACATGTGTCCTACCTTGTGTATCTTGAAACAATCTGCAGAGACTACTTTTCAGATAGTAGTAGATCTGCCAGGATCATAACTTGAATGGCTGATGCCATTATTGTCCCTGAAGACAAAACACAAAATTAGAGAAATTTAACTCACAATTAAGCAACATTTATGGACAGCTTATTTTTATGAATCATAAGACAATTTTAACCACTACAAACTTAGCATTAGCAATTACCTGACATCTTTATAAGAAAACAAAGCAACTTTAGGATAAGGGAAAGTAGAAGTTTTTTTTCCCCCATCTATATTAGTTAAGTATATAAATGTATAACTATAATCAGAACTTAAGACTTCACTGGTATTCTTCTGAAGCAACACAAAATACCAAAAGACTTCGACGGAATGACAAACTGAAATTTAAGATGTTATTCACTCTGCCAATTCACTCTGCATCAAACTGGTGGCACCCTACATTACATCAAACATGACTGGTCTTTAGATGTCATTCTTGTGGGATGTTAGTTTGTTATTTTTCATCTGTATTGTGTAACGTTATTCACAATTTGATCTTTAGGTTTAAATTTCAATCTAATATTCACAAAACAAAAGTATACTATTGCTTCAGAAGACTTAACATTTGTGCTGCTGGTCATTTCTGGTCATCATTACATCTGCATTAATAGCAATTCATCAAAATATAAAAACTGAAGAACGATGAATTTAAATAACTGTTTATAAGGTGACAAATTACATCTTGTACAACACTAAAGCCCATCAATTTGTTTAATGTGAATACTACTTAATTTATTTTAGGCTCATATTAGTATCAGCCGTCTTGTTGCAAATGACATCACACCACCCCTCGCTGCCTTTCTGAAAAGATTGATTTCAAAAGCATGACAACAATTTGTTAGTATGAATTTTAAGAAAGACAGTGAGGAGCAAATAACAGTGTAAAATGTTAACTAAAGTTAACAAAACAGTCATTATAAATGCTCCTCAGCCCTTTGTTCACTGCGTTCATGGATTTAGAAAACTTGATCAGCATCACATGGATATTCTAGATGAAACTGACAAAGCGGATAATAATGATTAACTAAAAGTTTAAAGGCATTGTAATACAGAGAATATGTCTTTGCTTTACCTCTCTTGAGAACTGTGGCGAGTGACGGTTACAGATGACGACATCCTGTCAGCTGTCTCTCCAGTTTAAAAATACAATTCGCGGGACTCGTTTGTCTGTGTCCAGCTGTGAGAAACCACACACACACACACACACACACACACACACACACACACACACACACCTTAATTTATCACTGACAAACTGTTGTGTATAACACTGCATATTTAACACTTGCCGTTGATAACTTTGATGTGGTTGTCCTTGCTTCTTTGCTAGCTAACATTACAATGATAACTGAGCTGGTTAATCTTCAGATAAAATTGACAAAACACAAAATAACGTTCAAAAGTGCTTTAAATAGGAATAAAAAAGTGAATGCTTACCTGTTATTTTCCGTGACGGCGTCGCGAGCCGTCCGGCTGTGATCCAGTGACTGTGAGCTGTGGGGGAGGGGCGGATGTGACTGACTGAAAAATGCGCGCGGTTTTTGAAAAACACCCGGATAATATTTTGTCTCGAGTAAAATTAATTTCTTTAAAAGGATTGATCTATGCTTAATATGAAACAGATTTATGTATTTATTGTATTATCTTTAGTTATGAAGGCTATTTAATTAATATTGAAAGAGATAAAGCAAACGTGATTTCTAGAAAAACAATGTTAGAAATCATGAATTAAGCAAATTTTTCTTTAAAATATTTTGTGGTCAGCCATTTAGACATAATAACCATATGGTAGATTAAATTAATTTATACTTATTTAGATTGAGTTCCCCTTAACCTAATTAGATTTTGAGTTCACATCACATATATATTGAGTTGAAATAACTTTTTTTGTTAAATTAACTAATTTAATTTAGCAAATGCCACTGATTTACAGTGTATGACATTTCACTATAGGCCTATGACTTCAAAAAGTTATAAAAGATATATAATTAATAATGATAAAGTATATAATTATAAAAGATTCAGTGACTTTGCCACATCCTAATCGAGGTTGTAGTTTCATATTTAAATACATTTTATTTTTCTATCATATTCTGTTCTATTCTTGTTTTATATAGCCTATAAGTGTTTCAAAGGCATGAAAGTTATAAGAACATTCATCAAGTACAAATAACGTCTAAACACGTTCCAAGAACGTTGTTCTAAGAACGTTTTCTATCAGAGTTATAAGAACATTCATCAAGTACAAATAACGTCTAAACACGTTCCAAGAACGTTGTTCTAAGAACGTTTTCTATCAGAGTTATAAGAACATTCATCAAGTACAAATAACGTCCTAAACACGTTCCAAGAACGTTGTTGTAAGAACGTTTTCTATCAGAGTTATAAGAACATTCATCAAGTACAAATAACGTCCTAAAGACGTTCCAAGAACGCTGATTTTAGAACGTTTTCTATCAACATTATGAGAACGTTCATTAAGTACAAATAACGTCTAAACACGTTCCAAGAACATTGTTCTAAGAACGTTTTCTATCAGCGTCATAAGAACATTCATCAAGTACAAATCACATCCTAAAGACGTTCCAAGAACGTTGTTCTAATAACGTTTTCTATCAGAGTTATAAGAACATTCATCAAGTACAAATGACGTCCTAAAGGCGTTCCAAGAACGTTGTTCTAAGAACGTTTTCTATCAGAGTTATAAGAACATTCATCAAGTACAAATAACGTCCTAAAGACGTTCCAAGAACGCTGATTTTAGAACGTTTTCTATCAGAGTTATAAGAACATTCATCAAGTACAAATAACGTCCTAAACACGTTCCAAGAACATTGTTCTAAGAACGTTTTCTATCAACATTATGAGAACATTCATCAAGTACAAATAACGTCCTAAAGGCGTTCCAAGAACGCTGATTTTAGAACGTTTTCTATCAACATTATGAGAACGTTCATTAAGTACAAATAACGTCTAAACACGTTCCAAGAACATTGTTCTAAGAACGTTTTCTATCAGCGTCATAAGAACATTCATCAAGTACAAATCACATCCTAAAGACGTTCCAAGAACGTTGTTCTAAGAACGTTTTCTATCAGAGTTATAAGAACATTCATCAAGTACAAATGACGTCCTAGAGACGTTCCAAGAACGTTGTTCTAAGAACGTTTTCTATCAACGTTACAAGAACGTTAACAACGTTATAAGAACGTTCCAAAAACATTATTTTAATAACGTTTTGTACTAACATTAACACAACTTTTAAAGAACGTTAGTGAATGTTCTGGGAACGTTCCCTGTTAGCTGGGAAGGCACTTCCAATGAGGAGATGGCGAGTCAGGATCGTCAATTTCATACAATTGTTTTGTTTGTTTGTTTTGGGCCTCTGTGCCAAGATTGTGTTTGCATGCAGTAGCCTACAAATATCCCGCAGCGGCATTTTAGTGTCATGCTGAAAAATAAGTAACTAAATAAATAAGAATAACGTAACAATATTTTAAGAATAAAGTCAAAATTACGATAATAAAATCATGTTATATTGCAATAAATAAAACGTTACAGCACTTTTGTTGGTTTTGATTGCTTCTATTCTCCTCATTTGTAAGTCGCTTTGGCTAAAAGCGTCTGCTAAATGTAAATGTGACATTATAAAACTGTATGTAGACCAAAGACCTTGAAACAATTCTTCAAAATGAGCAGCAGGTGGCGCGAAAGGCGCGTGTAAAACTCCTCATGATTCTCTTTGTTTTGACTGAGAACAAAAGTAGCAGCCAAACTCAAACTGTCATTGTGTGTGAGGAAAAATCTCCCAAACATGAAGAACGGAAGACACCGAGATCATGCTGGAGAGAAGATGATCCTGTGATAGACTGCAGTCACACGAGTGCTTGTGTTTTATTTTGTCACGCTTGATTCGTGTGTGTGTGTGTGTGTGTGTGTGTGTGTGTGTGTGTGTGTGGATGAGACGCGACTTTCACGGATCTGCGCGTGTCTGCAGTGACAGAAGAGGGTAAGTTTGTTTTATCATGCTTTCGTTGTTTTCTAAAGCAAATTTATATTACAGAGTTTGTTGCTCTTATAACACATATATTCGTTATAAAGTCTATTTTCGTGCAACTAAAACAACTTATTAAAAAGTAGAGCATTGACATGTAATTGTTTATAGCTATATAAAGTTTACTGTATGTGGTTCATTAGTATTCACGGTGAATGTAGAAACAGCCACACTAAAACTGAAAGCATGACCTAGTTTTCCTTGAATTACTGTATTGGGAATTATATAGGAAAATATTAAACTGGGACTTTTAAAGCATTTTGTTTTAAGCTGTTAACCTACTTATTAATGTGTTTGGATAAAATATGGAAATCAGCTTCCCTGAATTAGACATGCACTTAAACATTTACTATAACACATATTACTGTTCACTCTAATACTGTAAAGTATTTTACACCGTATTAGACATTACAGTAGTTTTGCATGTTGTTTTTATCTTAATTTTGTCTTAATTTTAGTGTTGGCAGCGATTTGCATAACAATATTTCTTGCAAGGTCAATCTAACCTGAACGCCAATCTTTACTAAAGCCGTGCTGATGTTGAGGTAAATGTATTCCAGCATTATATTTGATGATAATTCTGCAAAAAAAAAATATCTTTGAAGCTTATTTTCCTTAAAGCTAACCAAAATATGATTAATGGCTCACAAACAGGAAACGAACTTTGCCAACGTCTTCGTCCTCGACTCAATGTGTGTTATTGTTCCAGGATTTATGGAGATTAGATTACTTTTGGCACATTATAAAAGTCATACTGGTCGCTTCTAGTGTCTAGCAACTGTAAGAAATTGTGTTAGTGATACTAGTAACCTGTAAAACTGTGTTCATTGTCTCACTACACATGTTTGTTGTGTTTCTCTGGTGTTTGATGCTGCAGGTTTCTTCAGAACATCATGAGACTGTGAGCTCGGTGTGGAATCAGTCATGGCAGAAACCGACATCGACAAATCTCACCTGCCCGGTGTTTATGACGGTGTGTATGGGTTATTCTGTTTCGCATCTTTAGTTCTTTTAATATCTCCTTAGGTTTGTGTCATGTTGCAGTGTTGTTGTTGATCTGGTTTAAGGTTATAGGTTTAAAACCCAGAAGGGGTGATACTGTGTATATAAGCCATCGTGGTGCGCTTGATCCATAAAACTTAATATTTCTTCAGTGGAATTGTTCTTGTAATTGTAAGTGTGGTGTTTTAATTTATTGAAGTAAAGCTATTTAAGTAAAATATAAATGTTAGATGAAAACTTAAACTTAAGCAAAAAATTTAAATTTTGCTTTGGCAACTAACTGAAATAAAATAAATTTAGGTTATAATAAAATAAGTCAAAGTATAATAAAAGTATTAAAATGACTGAAACTCAAACTGAAGTAGAAAACCTAAAGCTTAATAGAAATATTTTTAATAACCTACCCTTAAATCAAAATGCACATAATCACTAAAATCGCTAAAACAATTTAAAATTGAAATTAAATCTGAAAATATAAAATACTAATTTACATAAAAATATGAATAAATACTATTAAAACAATTTAATCTTTTCATTAATTGGAAATTAAAAAAATTATTTCAATTAATGTTTATTTTATTTCAATTAATAAGTTGCCAAGACAAAATTTCTCATTTTCGTTTAATTTTAAAGTGAAGTATTAAAATAACTTCATTAATAAGTTAATAAATTAACTTTTTAATTTATTTAATAAATTAAATAAATTAAAAACTGCAACTAAACTGAAACTAGAGATATATTAAAAATAAATAAAAGCTATTGAAAAAAATAAAAATGTCAAAAACGCAACATAACTACAGTAACTTTACTGAAATTAAAATAAAAACTGATATGTTAATATTTTAAAATGTTAACTGCATATCAATAATGCTAAAATAACACTGAATAGTGTGTGTGTGTGTGTGTGTGTGTATGTATATATATATATATATATATATAATAGGCTACTAAAAAATAACACTGGCTGTAAGTCACTTTTTGTAAGTGCATCATCTAAATACACTAAAAAAATTTATTTCAAAGAAAGAAAGAGAAAACAAGAAAAAGAAAATGTACATAATTATAAATAAGTGTATTTCATCTCTATTACTGCATGCAGGAAACAACTTCATATGCAAAATGTATTTATTTGCAGCAAACCTACATGTAATATCCATAACCTGTCCGTTTGAAAGAGAAAAAAAACCCTTTTGGGTTAAAACTTGGTTTAAAAACCAGGTGCTTGATTAGCAGCTGGTTAATATTCCTGTGCAGGTTTTCCGGGTGAGTTGTGTTGTCTTAGATGTTGTTTGGCAGGGCTGCTGCTGTGTGTTGTAGGAGATGAGATCAGAGTTCAGGAATGTGATGTGAGCTCAGGACAGATCGAGCAAGCATTGTGTGGGGCTGATAAGAGCCGGAGACCGTCCGCACACTCGTGCTCTTATCTGCTCTGGATGAGCTCAAGAGCTTCCCGGCGTTCCTGTTTCTTAAACAGGATTTGGGTCGAGATTCCAATCTTCTCCTGTTTTGACCTAAAGCTGGAGGCAGGAAAGGGGTGTGAAGAGTTCAAGTGCAGGAGAGTTTAGATGAAAAGCTCACAAAAACATTTCCATACATCCTTAAAAATAAAGGTTCTTTATTGGCATCTATGGTTCTGTGAAGCACCTTTTATAATAGAGGTAACCTTTCCAGAAGCTTTATAGCGGGAAGAAGTTCTTTAGACTGTTAGAATGTTCTTCACACTAAGAAAAAAGATCTTTTAAGAACTAAACATGGTGGTCCTGTTGCGTTACTGTTTCACATTAACTGATGCACGGCTGTAGTTGTACCTAGAAGGCAGACAGACTGTCTGTGTGTGAAACTGGACACTATATAAACACCTACTCAGTGAGCTTGCCTACCCATAATGCATTTTAAGGCATCATATGTGCACACTGGGTTTTGGAGCCGAGCTTCTGACCTGGTTCTTTGAGTTCATGCGTGACACCCTCCCAAAACTGCACTGTCGGATATTTATAGCTTCTGCTTTTGCTCCTCGTGCCAAATATAGACAAAGAACTACAGGAGAAAGTCAGAGATCGGGAGAGAAAAGCAGTGTACAGGAAAAGATGAGGGATAAAAGCATGATAGTTTCATGCAGGGGTCCTGATTACTGTCTTTTCTCTCTTTTCTTTGTTTCTCTGACTCTGAATAGCACCATCTGTTTGGCCCGGGGGCCTCCACTCAGCTGAGGGGGGTAAAACGACTGCGAAAGACCACTGTCTTTTTCCCACAAAAATGCACACTCTTTAAAGGAATAGTTCAGCCAAAAAATAAAATCGGCTGGAACTTAACTCGCCCTCAGGCCATCTCAAGATGAGTTTGTTTCTTCATCAGAACAGATTAGCATGACTTGCTCACCAATCCTCTGCAGTGAATGGGTGCCGTCAGAATGAGAGTCCAAACAGCTGATGAAAACATCACAATAATCCGCAAGTAATCCATCAATTAATGTCTTGTGAAGTGAAAAGCTGCACGCTTTTGTGAATGAAATCTATCATTAAGGTGTCTCAAAGCTGTGGGAAATGTAGTATGATACAAACCAGTGTATTTGAGTCGGATCATTCATGTTCACATGTCTACATTTAAATACATCAAAGCTGTCAAATGCAAATTGCCCGTCATTTTTCTTGGTTCTTATTTTTAGTTGCACAACACTGACTCTTGTTATGCACAGAAAACCCTTTTCATGGCATTTAGTTTAACTGTGAGTATGCCAACCTTTATGAAACAGGCTTCTGTCCTGAGAGCGCCCGTGTCAGCTTTTCCATCACGGATCAGGGTGGAGGTGGCGGCAGAACCAGCAGGGCTTTTTCCTAACCTTTTTTAAAATTCATCTGCTTGAGCACCAGTGCTGTTTGCTAGCAGTATAGAGCACATAGGATGAGCTCAAACGCGTGTGTGTATGTGCTTTGTGACAGTAGAAGGAGTTTGAGACATGGACGCAGACGCATCTTTCAAAACGGTAAAATCCACTGCAGAATAAATAGAGAATAGTATTTTTTTAAGAAGTAGTAGTCTGAGTTGGTTGTATAAGCTGTTGTTATATCATTATATGCTTCTTTGTGAGCATTTAATGTGTCTTTAAAATGTTCTACAGCACTGACAGATCTGTAATTAGACAACCTGTCTTTTATAATGGAGTGTCAGCTTTTATGACTCTGATGTTTAACATGCTTGTGCGATAGTTCATGAGCTTTTATTAGCTCACTCAGTTTTCCACACTTATTTAAAGACGGCACAGGATGGAGGAAAAAGGAGGGTTGTTGTTTTATATACCCAGCTAACAAAAATATGATCTGAGAACATTTTGTTAACCTTCCCATTAAGTTGTGAAATTCTGAAACATCCCGTTTTAAAGAATGTTCATTCTTGATTGCATGAACGTTAGAGAAAACATTAAGAGATTTGATTGTTTTGCAAACCTTTCTTGAGGTCGATTTTGTTTAATGGCTGTTCAGTAGAGTCCTGTCAGGAATGGCATTTGAGTGAGCTGCAGTTTTGGCCGATCACACTGACACACCTCTGTAAGCTTATTGGGCTTAATGTGCTTTTCCTCTGAGCCATTGTGTTAAAGTTGTTGACCCAGTTGGCTTGGCTGTAGTTTTCCTGTTTGGGCCCCAGTGTGACATTATTAGCGGAGCAAAGACTGAGATGGGCCCAAACATAAACCTGCCCTAGAGAATGAATTGCACATGCAGATAGCGTTGTTTATTTGCACAAGCTGTCTAGCAAGAAATAGGAGAAGAATTGCACAAATACACCCCCAAAAATAGATAATTTGCTAAATTTTGTGAACACAGGTTTGCCTATTTTGCAGGCCAGTTCTGCAAGCCAGACACCCAAATCAATGATTACATTGATAATTGCAAAAATTTCTAAAATGTTAGGTTTAAATATGCAAATGATGCATTATTGAATGAAATATGCGCTAATTTGCATACATTTTTGTACTAAAATCTAAACAGTGGATGAAGTCAGTTTCAATATTCTTGGTTAATCTTTTTGACATATTAGTGTCAAATGTTTTTACTGGGGGAATTATTTTGGGTATCTCATTTTTGTCACTCCATAATTCAGAAAATACTTAGAACAGACAGAAAACAATATATTTTCACAATTTTGGGGAGAATAAAATGTTGTAATCAAGCTAATTATATATGAATAAATACCTTTGTAAAAAAAACTTCAGGATACAGACAGGGGGGAAAAAAGTAAAGTTTGTCGTGTGTAAGTGCTACTGAAGTGGAGATCTATAGCTCAGTGTAGGAGAAAAAAACTCATTTTGAGAAAATGGCATTTAAAAATATGCATTGTAATTGAAATCTATTGACAAAAATTTTTTTGCCCAAAGCAACATTCACTAATTTTAAAGTTATTATTAAAAAAATATATTTTTTATTTTATTTGTAATTGTTTTAGTTAACAACCTTGGCCACAATCAGTGTTATACAAAAGCCTTGCTTTTAGCAGATGGTAATACTGCAGTGTTATTATTGCCACGTAACATTATTTCAGTCCTGCACTGAAATATGCTCATGTTAAAATGTGACCTGAATTAAAATTCTCTTCATAAAATGAATATTTTTCCACCTTTAAAATCTGATCTAAAACTAAAATAGCTGATACAGACACCTGCGCTGTAGAATTAGTTGAATTAGCTAATGAACCATTTTGCTTCTTGAGAGAATGTGATTGTTATAAATGGATTGCACATTAAGTATTTTACCATGTCTAAAGGAAGTTTTGAGCACTCTGCCTTGTGTTACTAACTCTGCTTTAAACTAACAACACCCTAGAAATGTGGTAAAATCACTGTAATGTACCCTTTAATCACCTGTTATTTGAATAATCTTGTCTGTATTTTTGTGGTTTTCCCACAGTGTGCCAGTGTTTCTCTGTGTTAGAGGACGGTGCGTTGGCTCATAGTCTTCAAGAGCAGGAAAGTGAGTATAAACATCTGTATAAACATCGTCTTGCTCATCCTTCCTTTTTACGGAGTTAAAATAGACCTGGTTGATCTTTATCATGTCAGTTGAGCAGTTCTACAGCACCAACATCCAGAAGAACCAGGCGGTGCAGAACGATGTTCGTTTGGCCCGGAGGCTGCAGGAGGAAGAGGAACAGCGACCAAATCTCCGCTGGGACCTGCAGCAGCTGTGAGCATCGTCAGGCCTCGACACGTGTCCCGAAGTACTCAGTCAGCACCATGGCAAAACCACAGACATTTAGGATATTCAGATTACTTTGTGGAAACAGATGCCGTTGACTCATTTGTGTTGCGTAACTTTGTATATTGTGAAGTATAAGTTGAAAAACCACAGGGGAAAATGTTTAGAGCTTGAGAGTAAAATTAGCCTGGCATGATTCACTAGAGTTAGTTTTTTCCACTAATTTGCAGCACTTGTATGTTTTGTTTTGTTTTTTATAATTGCAATTGACAACAAAAGTTTATATTATAAATGTCATATATTAAGTTAAACTTTGTCGTGTTTACAGGCAGGACGAGGACTGCAGATATGCACAGATGATCCAGGAGGAGCTCCAGAGGTGTGCGGAGGAGGCCAGGAGGCGAGAGAAAGAGGATGAGGTGCGTTTCATTAAAACATGATAAAGTGAAAGGCAGGACTTTTTTTATTTCTGCAGTCACTGTATATTGAATTTTTGTACATTTACCGTCACCGATGTGCTTGATACACAAGCACAAAAATACACAGAAAAAAATGCACTGTACACTGTGTATTTGAAAGTTGAAAATAAAAATCATTGGATTATTTTTTGCAAAAAAAAAAAAAAAAAAGATTGTGAATTACGTAATTAGATTCCAAAAAATAAGTACTTGTAATTTAAATGATACCACAATGCTCATAATCATAATATAGTTACTTTTTTATAGATTACATGATTGCATATGCCCTAATTCTTCTTTTTCTCTCTCTTAAATTTTCCTTTCTAAAATTCCACTGCTTTTATAAATTTGGAAAGTCTTCAAGCGTTTCATCAACTCAGAAAACTCCTGTAGTTCATCATGTGGGAAACCCTGGCATAATGTAACGTTTAGTACACTTCATGATGTTGATAACAAAGAATGAAATATATTTTAGGTCAAAAGTAATCAAAATGTAGTCAGATTACATTACCTGTGTAATCCAATAGATTACGTTACAAACTATAATTTCCGACGTGTAATTTCTAATCAGTACAATTTGTAAGTAATCTACACAGCACTATCTGTTGTTAATTATCTGTCCTTTCATGTTAAGCTTATTAAAACACCTGTGTGGAGTGCCAGTTGTGTAGAGATGCTTTTGGACAGAAGAATAAAGGAGAGAAAAAACATAATAGACAGAAGAGAGTGAGAAGACTGAGGCCCGACTGGGATATCCATTGGCTTCAAGTGTTCTATTATGTCCTTTATTTAGCTGTTGGGCGACATTTCTGTCGCCTAAAGGAGCAGCTTTGTCATCTTTGTTGTCAGGAGTGGTTTTTGAAAGTGTTCCCATGGCGTGTCCAGGGTGACGAGTGGTTTGTCGCTGAGGAGGTGGACGTCATCTGGGAGGCCACGTCCCGCCGGATGCTTCAGTGGTGAAACAGTGAGGTTCTGTATTTGTGTGAAGACTATTTACAAGGGGCTTTCTGAGGCAGTCTGTCTGGAGCCCTTTATTCCACCCTTTGGAAAGACGTCTTGAGGAAGTAATGGTCTATAGTACTCTGAATCATTTGAAGAGACACGGTGTTTGGCTTTGATATTTTATTTTTAATGCAGTGACAAATTATCGGTTTTGTCCACTTTTTTTTATATCATAAAAATCTCAGTTGTTATTGTTTGTGAATTGAAAAACTGGGACATCACATTTTTGAATTTTTTTTTAAAATCGTTTTGTGTTTCATAACCATTCATGCGGGTCTGACTGACCTTAACTGGTTTTAATATAATTGGTTTTAATTTTAATTCAACAAAAATCACATTATGAAAAATAGTAAATGGTAAACCATTGCAAATAGCGGAAAAATCTAAACAATATATATATATATATGTATATAACAAAATTATGACTTTACAAAAACACATTGCAAAACTAAATATGGGAACATTTTTTTTTTTTAATATATATGCACTGTAAAAAGTGATGTTGACTTAACTTAAAAAAATTGAGGAAACCCGTTGCCTTAATTTTTAAGTAAATGATGATTAAAAAAATAAGTTAATTGAATTGTCAAGTTCACTTAACTTTTTTTTTTTTTTAATTTTTTTTTTTTTATGTACTTAATAATTTTAAGGCAATGGGTTTCAGCAATTTTAAGTTAAGTCAACTTTCACTTTTTACAGTGTGTGTGTGTGTGTGTATATATATATATATATATATATATATATATATATATTTTTTTTTTTTTCTAATTACTGTGTATATTAATTTGATAAAACTGTGAATATATTGTAAACAGTAATTACAACTTTTTATTTTTATGGTTGTGCCTTTGGAAATGGAAGTCAACATTTTTATTAAGATTTAATTCATTTTTATATATTTAAATTTTTATGCATAATTAAATGCATAATAAATAACATGTAAAGGTATAAAAAGTAAGTTAAATAATTGAATTTAACAAAAATAATATTAATTTATTGTAATGCTGTAATATTTTATTTATTTTTTTATTTTTTTATAAAGATTGTATTTGTGCTTATTTTTCATTTAAGCTAATTTTGAGGACAAATGTGGTTATTTGATTTTTTAAATTAATTTAAATGTATTTTTCATTTATTTATATTTATGTAAATTAATTTATTTCTTATTTACTGCTGGTTGATTAGTTAATTTGCAGGACACCAGGACTGTCCATAGAAAATGTGGATGTCTGGTCATCAGGTACTTTAGGCGTTTTTGTTTTTCTGCTAACGGTTTGCAGCCTGAGTGCTTCAACAAAAGACGTCCATCAGCACCTGCTCTGTTTGTTAGCTGAGGGTGTTTTTGACCGATGTGGGCTGTAGTTGTGCTTGAACACCTGGTGTTGACTGTCCTCTCTGCCTCGCGACGACAGTATTCGACTGTAAATGGAGCGGTGTAGTGGAGTAGAAGGGATTTGTACCGGTAATTGACTTCCTGCATTTCTGCCAGCCTGTGAACAAAGTCTGTCTGTGTATGTCCAATGGAGCTGTAACAGCCCTTTCTTATTCTGCGTGTAAAATCAGCTTTCTAGTAATGGCTAAATGTAGTCATCTTTACAGTTTATTGGTTTTCTCGTAACTGCTGGTGATATTTTCCTAGAATCTTTATCTGTGTGACCTCTGCCAACACGTTGTCAATTATTTAACACAGTGCCAACTTCACAAAACTCATATAGCACACAAGAGAGGAACACTGCTGGCAAGGCAAGTGTATTAGATATCTCATTATGGAATTAATTCAGATAACTGCTATAATAAACAAAATGTTATATGAAAGTCAAGATTAAAATTGTCTAAGGAAGTAATTAATGAAAAATCAACAAGAATCGAAGAAAATGGAATTAAATGCGTAATGTATAATAAGTAAAGGTATAAATAAGTTAAATAATTTATAAATATATATACATTTTGTGACTTTTTTTAAAATATATATTTGCATTTATTTGAATGCCAAAGAGAGGCCCTCATTATACTGTTTATGTGTGTGTTGGTGTTTGATTATGATTAGACACACATTCCCGCTTGAGTTCTTCAGGCCTGTATCACTGAGGGTGGGCCGGTCAGCCACCAGAATGGAAACTCTTCCACCAGAGCTCTGCACAATGAGAAATGCCTCACCGTGGTGCTGAGGGCACATTGATTGCTGTAGCTTAACTAGCCATGCTTTACCTCCTCAGTCTATAGGACACTAGTTTGCCCAAATAAAACCTAACAGCTTTAAGACTGGAATACCCATGAGCCCACATAACAGCATCAGCTGATGTTGTGTGTTTATTTGTGTTGTAATTGCATTGACTTTCCCATGGGGAATTTTCTGTTTATTTACAAGAAATACAGTACATGCTTTACATAGAAAACTCCTCTGGTGAACGTCCAGACATCTTGTTGATCAAAGGTAGGGCCTGTCTTGTCTGGACGGTTGGCAAACACAGCTGAGTGACAACACGTGGCTAATATTCTAAATTCTAACATTTACCTTAAAACTAAACTCTGATTGGCTCACAAATCAGCCCAAAATGTGGATACTCCACCCCAAAATGAACATTTTGTTATTAATCACTTAGCCCCATGTCGTTCCAAACCCGTAAAAGCTTTGTTCGTCTTCGGAACACAATTTAAGATGTTTTGAGTGATTAATGACAAAATGTTCATTTTGTGGTGGAGTATCCCTTTAAATGTCTTTGGAAAACACTGAATAAATAGTGTGCTCTGTTGACATGCTAATCTTTTTCTGTTATAGATTTCTGCTTTTTTGATTTAGACCCACATGAGGGTGAGTAAATGATGATGATGATGATATATTTCTGGATGAACTGGCTGTTTAATAGTGTGGCATTTAAAGCACAAGCCTCATTACTGTCCTCTAGTGGACAAATGAAGTATATACTTCATAGTGTGTGTTATTTATTTATTTATTTTATTCCAGTTAAGGAAACCACTTTAAATGAACTTCTATTGTGATCTGCATTGTCGATTATTTTTAATGCGTCAGCTCACTTCCTGTCTTTATTTCTCATATTTAACCACCCGTTTCCTGTTGCTTAAGACGTTGGTGTAGAAAAAAAAACCCATTTTTTAATTTTTCCTATTCGGTACAAGAGTTACAAAACCAGCACAAAAGTGTCATTGTGTCAGTTTAATTGTCAGATCTGTATAATAGGACCAAAATGTACCATGGTAATCATATTTTCTGCCAAAATACTACAGTTAATGTTTCTCAGGTTTAGATTTCACATTCACAAATTCTTAAAGCTGTTTAAATGATCCAATATGAATGTATTTTGATATTACAGTAGTGTGGTTACTGTGGTATTTTGGTGGAAAATGGCTCTAAGATCAAAGTCAGGCGGATATTCTCAGAGCTGCTGCTCAGTATGACGATGTTATAATAATGTGTTAGCGTTTGTGCACTGTGTGGTTTTATTCCATGATGTCGGTGTGTAAATGAGGTCTGAAGGACTCAGCAGATCTCAGGCGAGGTGTCCTGAGAAGCGTCGCTGTGGGCGTCACACATATAGTGTGTGTGTAGGTGTGTGTCTGTGTGTGAGCTGTACTTTCCGTAGGTCTGGCCTCCTCTGGTGGGTGTTAGCCTGGTTTTTTGTGCTGTAAGGTGATGAGTTTTTGTTCGAGTCACTTCGTGATGGAAGATTCACGGCCCACTTTGACACCTCCGCTGCATGATATTAAACACAGACCAAGATGTGTGTGTGTGTGTGTCTAAACTGAGGTCTTACTTTAAATGTCACTTTCTTCATCTTGAGGCATAGAGAGAGATTCTGTTTGGCCATTATCGCTTAGTCAGTGTCGGTTTTAAAATAAAATGTACAATTATTTACTTTATTTGACTGTATTATTTCTATTTTTACTCTTATTTTATTCTATTTTTTATTATACAGCATTTTGGTACACTGTTTTTAAAGTGCTTTATTAATACATTTTATTTGATGAAATCTATGGAAGAGATCATTGCAAGTTAAGGTTATATTTCACAATTCAGACTTTTTTCTTGTAATTCTGAGGGGGAAAAGGCAGTACTGTGAGACAAAAAATCTCTGAATTGTTAGATCTCAGGTATGCTACTCAAAAGAAAAGTCAGAATTGTGAGATAAAAAGTCAAAAGTACCTTTTTTTCAGTTTCAGTTATGTTTATGAAGCTTAAAGAAAATAACTTTTTCTCACAAGTCTTACTTTTTTCTCTCACAGTTCTCATAAAAAGTCAAAACTGACAGATATAAACTTGCAATTGCCTGTTTATTTTTATTCCGTGGTGGAAACTAGCTTCCGTAGAAATAACTGTACAGTGTTACTTATATATGATTTGTAAACATTATTTTGAAGAAATAAATGCAAAACGTAACAGCTGTCCATTTCAGCTGATGCCACCAAGCTTTCTTATTAACTTTTTGCAATTAATTTCCAATAAATGAATCCAAGTTCCTGCTCACATTTATGTCAGACTCTGTTGTAAATATGTCACATTATGAATGTATTGTATTTGTTGCTCTTAACAGTTATGGTTATTCTGGACTGTTAAAATACATGCATCGTTCAGTTTATTACTGAATATGTGTGTGAATTTTCTCAACAGGAAATCGCTAAACAGCTACAGGAAGAAGAAGAAATGGAGATGAGACGGCAGAGGGTTGCTGCTGGTTACAATGACAATGACTGTGTTTCTCCACTCTGTGAAGGTAACTGTTTTTCTCACAAATGCTTGATGTGAATGCGGGCATCACGTGTTACCTAACTGGTTTTGGTCTCCCTGTGTCAGGTTTGGGAGTCTGGGAGCAGGTGCTTCAGGACGCCGAGCTGGCCCGTAGACTTCAGGAGGAAGAGGATATGCTTCCTCACAGAGAGGTATGTTATATTGAATGCTTACACAGTCACTGCTACTCGACCTGAGTCTGGTTTCGGACCAGGATGGGGTTAGTTCTTCTATATCTTCAGGTTTGTTTAGGGTTTGGGACCAGTATTACTTAACAACATTAGTAGTATTCATTATCCTATCTTTTTGTTCAGCAGTTTCCTCAGAGCTCTGGATCAGAGGTAGATTTCATTGCGGCCCAAGTAGCCCAAGATGAGGTAGAAACATCATCAGGATAACTGGACTGATAAATTGATAAACTTTACAGATTGATACCAATTGTAATAAACAGCTCCATATTTTCATTTAGTGGAGATATAACTAAGTTTAAAGTTAAACCACTACTTCTTGATTCTCAAGAAGAGATGTTGCAACATAAGTGTGTAACGCCTCTGTACATCGATGCTCATCAGGAGATCGCCCACTATATGCAGCGCCATCAGAGAAGAGTCAAAAACCAGCCACAAGACCTAGAGATCCAGACCAGACCCGCTGAACCAAGAGATGAAGGAAACACCACAACCAGGAAGGTCTGAATCAACCTCAGGCATTTTATTGTTTTTATACAAGTAAAACACGTGGATGCATAAACATTATCAATATTGTACCTCTATATGGCATTAAAGGGATAGTTCACCCAAAAATGAAAATTACCCCATGATTTACTCATCCTAGGTGTATATGACTTTCTTCTTTCAGACGTATACAATCGGATATATATTAAAAATATCCTGGCTCTTCCAAGCTTTATAATGGCAGTGAATGAGTGTTGAGATTTTGAAGTCCAATAAAGTACGTCCATCCATCATAAAACATGCCTCACAGGGCTCCGGGGTGGAGGGTGAATAAAGGCCTTCAGAAGCGAACTGATGCATTTGTGTTAGAAAAATATCTATATTTTAAACGTTATAAACTGTTATAAACGCTTCCGCTAACTGTCGTACACGTTTTCACGAGAGCACATTGCAGCAGATGACATAGAACATCGGCGTAACATAAGCTCCGGTGAGAATATGCTAGTCTCGCGAGAACCAAGTTTTGTTTACAGCAAAGGAACCAGTCTCCTCTTGGCTTATATCAAAATCCTCCGACATTTTTCTTTTTTTTTCAAATCCTCGTTTTGTACTTCTAATTCGTAACTGGTGTTTTGTTTTGCTCTCTCCTCTGAAAGTTTATAAAGTTGTAAATATGGATATTATTCGTACACAAATTCATCGCTTCGTATAAGGAGGCCTTTATTATAATAATTACTGTAACGTATTATAGTATATTTATAGTGATTTTTCCTTTTTGGGTGAACTATAAGCACACAAGGTTTTTTGTGTGTGTGTGTGTAAATGTATAAGGAAGCTAGTTTTCAGCATGAGATAAAAATTTATTTCATTGACTTCATCCCCCCGCAATTCTGACTTTATGTCTGGCAGTTATGATTTTTTACTCAGAATTACACGTTTATGCCTTGTAATTGCAAGTTATAGACTCACAACAGCAAATTAACATGCAATTGTGAGTTTATATATCACAAATCTTTTATTATTGCGAGAGAGAAAAAATCGGAATTGTGAGATAAAATGTTGCAATTACCTTTTTTATGTGGAACGACATTTTGTTTGCAAATTGTTTCACATTTCTGTTTTTGTGTAAATGGACATTTTGTAACTTAGTTTGACATTTTGGGCCGTGTTGTCTCAATTTCAGTCTCTTCAGATGTTACGCGAGAGGCTGAACTCAGACGGACTGCATTCACCTGTGGAAGAGGAAGACTATACCATCGAAAGCCATCTAGCAAGCCCATCATGCACTGCGCTGTAAGTCACACATTCTTTATCTCACACTTTCTCAAAAACGTCTTTCAACACATCGCCTATCATCATCTCTTTTCAGCCGAAACCAACACTTACACAATATTGCAGAAGAACTGGACCCAACGTTCAAGGCTAGGAAGCGCGAGAGCCAAATTTCCACCAGCCCCCCGTCAGGTATGAACACACTGTTATATAAAAGGAAAGTTCAATAAGTGTATTTGTGCCGCATCAGCAACCATTTCCTGTTTTCTCAGCAGGTCTGTGTTTGGCCCCTCGTAACCCGCACAGTATCTTTTATGACTATTTACCAGAATCCACCTTCATACCACCAACTAAAAGGCAGAGCGACAAAGCAGGACGTCACAAAGCCAAAGACAAGAAAGAGAACTGTAAACAGCAGTGAACATGTGACATCTGACATCTGAAAGTCGCATAGTTAGTGTTGTCTTTTGAGTGTTTAAAGAAGTATTGTAGAATACAATTTATGGACACAGATTAATCTGATAGACCTGAGTAACAATTCATGGTTTCATCATGTTGTTGTATGATGACGGCACCAAGGGAGATGCACGTAATTTAAGATAAGCACTTACTTTAAAACTATTAAAATACATTTTAATAGTTCGTTCATTAGGAGGCAAAGTTCCTTCATTGTATAATAATTAAAAACCTGTTTTAAATGTAGAGTAGGTGATTTCGGAGAGGCTAGCAATAGCAAGCTAGCTTTGAAAGCATAAGATCCCACCCTCCCTGCAAATCGCTCTCCAGAGCCACGCCTCCTCCAAAACACATGACACGATGAGAGATAGCATTGGTGGAGGGTTCAATGCATAACATTACGATAATAACACCTTTCATCCTCGGTTGATCTGCAATAGCGCAATGTAACGCACTGATGGCGTATCATGTCTGCGCGAACAGGGTTCAATACATACGTTAACAGGCAGGTAGGACAGCCTATCGTAGTCCTCGGACCGTTTTATGGTCCTACTCCTTCCACAGACCATATAAATACCTTTAAATACATATAGACCACGTAACTTAGTGATTGCTATCAGGATGTGAAGAGACTTTCAACCAGAATATCAAAAATGTTTTTCAACCAAATCACTTACCCTGCCTTTAAATGCCCGTTTTAAAGTTTTTTTCATCTTCAGGTATATGTTTAGTCATTTAATGTACATGCAGTGGAATAACATCTTTAACTAAAACAAGTAAAAAAAAAAAAAAAAAATGGAAAAGATGAAGACACCATAGATCTTTTATTTTATGTGTGTATAAGGGATGTAATGCCTTCTTTCTGCTATTTTTGTGTTGTAACATACGATCGCCTTATTTCAGCATTTTCCAAGGGTTTTAGTGCGCATTTGTTTTGTAAATGTGTGTTCCTCATTTTCAATTCTAAAAAAAGAACAGCAAGTCTGTTTACACTGAACTTCAGATGAATATTTCCCAATCATATCAGAGGTCAGAAAAGACCCTGAGAAGCCTTTTACCAGAATGTGAAGATTCAGGGCTTTTGCAGTTGGAAATTTTGTGGATTTGAATGAATGCTATGCAGGGGAATTCTGATGATGTTGAAATAAAATATCAAACACCGTCACATCCCACAATATTTCAGTGCAGAGGTCTCTGCACCCCCCACACATACTTTAACCTTTTTGCATGTGCAGCGTGGCGATGACATCAGCCACATGAACGCCTCTCTGTTCTGAAAGACTAAAGATCAAATGAACCCATGCTGAGTCTAGACATCTCATATTTGAGGATTTCTGTTTTGTTTTGGGGGTTTTTTGTATTGTGTGTTAACATCTTACATATTTTCATAATAAAAGTCATCTGAGCATGAATGCCTCTTTTCTTAAAGGAAAAGTGGGCAACTGAACTTGTATGAAGTTCAGAGGTCTCATATTTGAGTTTTTTTCTTTGTAACAGTTTACGTGTTTTCATAAGTCACTTGAGCACATTTCCAGACTGACCACCTCTTTTCTGAAAGTCTAAAGAGCTACTGAACTCCTACTGAGTTTGCAGGTCTCATATTTGAGGACTTTATTTCTTTTGTATAATGTGTGTTAACATAACGTTTTCAAAATAAAAGTCATCTGAGCACATTTTGAGCCTGAACGCCCCTTTTCTTACATGGCTATAGGGCATCTGAACTTGTAAGTTCAAATGTCTCATATTTGAATTTTTTCCTCTGTTTCATGTCAACATCTTACTATTTCCATAATAAAAGTCATCTGCACACATTTTCAGAAAGGTTTGCTTCTTAGCAGTAAACCAAGTATAACATTTATTGTTTCAGAACATGGGCATAATATGAAAACATGGTACATTCAACATCTTAAATACTTAAGCTACTTTTTAGTGGCAACAAAATGTCACAAACATCATGAATACAGTTTTAATGACAGGATTCCAGTAGAATTCAGTAAATAAATTACACATTAGACATTATACATATAACTACAAAAAATGCTCATTTATGTTCAGCTTGCTACACAACACAAGTTCATGCTTCCAAAGGCCCAATATCCTGTGAGACCAGCGAGGCCGTTGAACTCTGATTGCTACCGCCGTGTTCCTGCTGAGGAAAACAGAAGCTGGGCTCATCAAGAAGAGAGATCTGAGTCTGTCCTCCTGCTGAGCAAAAGACACACAGAAAAACATGTTCATGCTAGAACGGTGCAGAAAGATACAAGAGCTCTCCAGCAAACCTATGTGCTGAATAACTAAAGAAAGCACAAAAAGATGTTTACCTGGAAGAGTTTCCTTTTCGACATGGGGTTTCTGAGTGGCCTTTCTTCTTCTCCACTCCAGGAAGAAGATTGTAGCAACAGGTATTGCTATGCTGGTGAGCCCAAAGATGATGAGAATAACAGTGACCTCTGTAGCAAAGAGCAACAATGGAAATGTAAACAAAATTTCCATCTTTTAAAAGGTAATCTTACACACACAGTACACATCCTCCTATGATGTCTGTTATCAGTGAGGACTCACTATCAATTTGAACGTGGTCACTATTATGGCCACATATGTTCTGCTATTTATTTCTGTCATTCATACCACTTTCTGCGTCACTTGCTGGCAACACTGTTGGTTTGCTGTCTGGTTTGGTGTCTGGTTTAGGGCCACAGATTACATCTGTGTATGCATTTCCAGGCACAATTATTTGATGGTCTGGCTGCGTACATCTGTGGGTTGAGAGATACATTGTTTAACATTGCTTGTGACACGTAGCTTCATGAATTATTGAATGAAAAAATGCATCATACTTGGTCCAGTTTACGCAGTATTGATGGATCTTGTCATTGTATGTCCCTGGAGGACATGGCTCACAGCCTTGTGAATTCATACAAGAAATATCTTGCAGTCAGATGCGTATTTATTTTTTGTTTTAATTCAAAAGACTGATCTGTTATCTCTATTTAGACTCACCTGCTGCATTGGGCTGGTGTCCCTTGCCACACTCTTCGATGCAGCTAGAGCATTTGCCATTAGCACATCGATATCCCGGTTTACACTCACAAACTGTGTCACTGCTGCCGGTGCAATTCACCTTCACCTGCCTGTTTTTACCTGGAGCAGAGCAGAGGAGCGAGACCTCATCAAAACACAAGCAGCTACATTTATCATAGTATTCAAATCTGAATCTCATCTATGTGACACTAGATGTGAATAGCACAGAACCAAACGGGTTCTCAGCTCCTAATGTGAATGATCCTGTTGCTGTTCAAACTTAAAAGCATACAAAATTATACCCAAAAGTTTGTGTAGATAAAATTTCCAATTTTGGGTCAGTCTATTAACTATGAAGCTTGTTTGCAAAATAAAAAATAAAGTAATTGTGACTTTTTAACTCACAATTTAGATTTTTTTCCTCGCAGTTGTGAGTTTATATCGTAGACAAAAGGCGCGATTTCATTTGTTTGTTTTTTTCCGTGGTGGAAACAAGCTTGACTTTTCGTCTCAAAATTGCGAGCTAAAGGGATAGTTCACCCAAAAATGAAAATTCTGTCATTAATTTGACACAAATTAAGATATTTTTGATGAAATCTGAGAGCTTTCTGACCCTGCAAGCAATGCAACTGACACATTCAAGGCCCAGAAGGCAGTAAAGACATCGTCCTTAATAGTCAATGTAACATCAGTGGTTCAACCGTAATTTTATGAAGCTATGAGAATACTTTTTGTGCACAAACAAAACAAAAATAAAGATTTTATTCAGCAATTCTTCTCCTCCACGCCAATACCACAACATCCTTACTACGTTTCTGGGCCTATAGGAACATTTCACTTGCATTGCTGTCTATGCAGGGTCAGAAAGCTCACGGATTTCAAAAACATCTCATTTTGTGTTCTGAAGATGGGTTTGGAACGACATGAGGGTGAGTAATTAATGACAGATTTTCATTTTTGGGTGAACTAACCCTGTAATGCTTCACAATACTGACTTTTTTTATAGCTAGGGTAGGAAATGTTTTCATATACATTTTTTGTTACACTGGTTGAAAGTCTCTTCACAGCCTGATAGCAATCAATAATTAAAGTTATCTAAATATAAAAATATAGAGATATCTTCTGTAGAAGAAACAGGAGCATAGAAATGTTTGTCTAAACATTGTATGCAATAGGATGTCCAACCTGCCTGTCAACCTATGTATTTGAATACCTCTGCGCAGCCAATAGCGAGAGTTTGGGGCGTGGCTACTGTGACAGGCTGAGGCACAGGGTGTTTAGCCAATGGGGAAAAGGACATTCAGATTCCATTAAAGATCTTACAGAAATTAGAAGACTTGCCAAAATACTCAGAGACAGAGAGTAAAACGAGGGTAAACATTGGCAGCGTTTTTACAAGAAGGAGGAGTTTCTTCTCAAGCTGCAACCTGATTGGTCCCTTTCCCTTCGACCCACCCACACATGTAAGCATCGTCAGAATATGTCATTAAAGGGCCCTTTTGGCATTTTTTTGCCAGAACACATGGACATGTAGCAGTATCGGGCATTGGGACGTAAGGACAGTCTGAACATCAGTTACAAAGGAAAAATACATGGCCTACATTAAATCCTGTACCTGAACACTTATCACATATCTTGCACACCCATGGGTTTCCATCAGTGATAAAGGTGTCTTTTTCACACGGAGTACACAAAGCGTTTGCATCTGGACCACAAGAAGTGACAAGACGGTTCCCTGCAACAAACACACACATACACTTTGAACATATGGAAATGAATAAAGCTTTAGTGTTAAAAAATGAACAATGAAACATTGACATATAAATCGATGAGGAATATTTAATGCACTGTTTCTAGTTGACTAATCTAATAAATAAATAGTTTGTTTTTCGATTATTATGCTTATTTGTAGTACAGGAAAAAAATGAATTAAAGAAAAAATGAAACACAAGCATCTTCACAAGTGGACTTTTGAACCTCACTCTGAATTCTACAACAGAACGAGTTTCCTTCCGGTGATAAGACAGCTCTGATGCATAATAATCAAATCGAAAGTGAACCTCAGATGTGGTTTTTATCATATGATCTCACATGATCAAGAGGGGGAAACTGAGACACACTTTATATTACATTTAAAGACAGACTAGATTCTATGAACTAAATTTCCATTGACTCGTGTGCTTTGGTGACCCCACTGTTATTAATTTTCTCCTATTAATTCTGTTTTCTGATTTTTAGTCATTTCAAAACACTTTCTCCATCACCTCTCATGAAAATATAAAATGCATTCAAAATCATATGCCAGAAATTAAATAGATAAAAATGGTCATTTGTTTTCCGTATACTTTGACATTAGCGGTGTTGCTTGTTAACTATGTGCTAATTGCTATTAATAGTAATTAAATGTGTTAAAGTATTACAAAAACCATAATTTCCATTGAGATCAACCCTGGCATCTCTCCTTTCTTATGTGACCTTTTTTGTATTACTAAATCTTACTAAAATACTACATTTTACATTGTACTCTCTAAATATATCATGGTATGAAGTATTTTTTCTCTATTTCTTCTTTTCCCTCTCTTTTTACCCATGCAATCGTTCTTTTTTCCCCTTCAGTTTATTTTATTTTATTTTTTAACCAAATGCCCCCTTTATAAGCCTTATATAAGGGGCTTGGGGCTAAAAGAAAATTTGAGTCAAATTATTCTTGCGGGAATTTTGCACATCGAGCAAAAACATAAGCAAAAAGTAATTATTAAACTGTATACTTTTACTACTGGTCAAGTCAAGATATATAGTTTAAAAGCATATTTATATTGCTTGCCATACATACATTTAGTCAACATTTGAAGTGGATCAAAAAGTTCATCAACGTTGTGCTAAGACAAGAATACATTTTGGTTTTAGCTTTTAGGACAATTTTGATTAAAGGTTTTGATCCACTTCAAATGTTGACTAGTGTATACACTTTAAAAAAAATTCCGTAAAATTCTACCGTAAAAAATACGGAAACAACATTTTAGGTTTTACGGGTTTAACTTCAATTTACAGTTAAATACCGTAATTTCATTAACTGATATAATGTTAATATATCAACCTATTGAAGTACTGAAATCTGTTTTGTACCTTTGTAATACACTGATAACCACCAAATGCAGGTGATGAGAAAGTCACATGATGAACCAAAGCCCATCACAAGCAGCTTTTAAATAACATATATAGAAGGTGCACAGTGTCATTCACACAAGCACTAAACACCATCATGGTGACTGAAATATGCAATAAACATTAATTTAACAACATTAGATGTAACATACAACCCTAATAAACATAACTGATAAGAAAAAACTAAGAAGAAAGTTATTTCAAAGAAAAAACATCAAATTCAAACAAAATTTGAAATGCAACGCAGGGAATTCTGGGAACGTCAGTTTACGGTTTCTCCCTGTAAATTTTACAGAAACTTACCGTTAACCATTTAACAGGTTTTTACTGTAGCATTTTCACAGTTTTCACGGTTATTTTTTACAGTGTATATTATCCGTCATTTTATCCAAAAGCTACATTCCTTTTCAAAACTCACCTGGTTTACACTTCTTACAGCACTTGTTATTGGAGTTCCTCAAATCAAAGTCAAAGTCCAGACATCCAGATTCCACACTGTGTCCTGCAGCCAGAACCAGGACAGACACAGCCAGGATCAGTCCATGGAGCAGCTTCATCCTCCACAATAAGCAGTCTGTTAACACTCTTCACACACACACACACGCGCGCACGTCTCTGACAGAATAATGATCTGCTCTAGTGAGCTGCGTCTAATGTCTGAAGAGCTCACATGTGAAACCACATTTGTAAGTTCCTCAACGTCACAAATAAACCCACATATGCGCACACGCACACACACACACACACACACACACACACAAAAGAGGCGCATAACCTGTTTGATAGTGACTCATCAGCTTTTTTTGTTTTTTCACAAATGATGAGCCAGTTCAAAGTGCAGGGATATTCCTTTCTCTTTGGTAATAAAATAATGTCTTTAATTTCATTTTTGAAAGGGGAACCACAACCACTGTGAAATCTATGCCATTTAACTATATTTTATATCAGGGAAAACAATGCAATGATTAACATTTACAATTACAATCCACTGCTCCCCACCCTCCCAATATTTAAATATCATTTTCTATTGTCTCATAACAAACTTGTTTTCTATTTCTGTTTAATCTTGGCAGCCCATCCAGACAGGTCTAATGATTTAAAGTCAACATAAAATTCAAACTGAAAAAGGATTTACTTTGAAACATATTTTCTCTCAAAAACTGCTAGTCATTTTTACAAATATTTACAAAGAAACATCAAGTAACACATTGAATTACAGTAAACATAACATTTTGACGTAGAAAGACTGAAGTATTTTCTTATGAAATATACTGCAGTAATTTTAGTTTTATTTACAATTTTGAAAACATATTTTTTACAGTCTATTATTATTTATTTATTTTTAATCTTATTTCGAATGATTCCTCAGCGCACATTATTCCAAAGGGAAAAAAATCAGCAAAATGAATAACCTCCGAAACAACAAGTAAAACGAATTGCAAACAATTCCATGCTGACTTTAAACATATAGCATTTTTGAATAGAAAGAGCCAGCCTCTAAAATTCTTTGTGGTATTCGATTTTATAAATCTAGTTAAAATGAAGGTATATGTTAAATGGTAGGCAGTATAAACATTTGGCCTTTAAAATTCATCCCGTCTTTCAATAACACATTCAAAGGCATATATTAATAGTCTTATTTTTCAAGTGTAACATCATTGCTGATGAATATTTATACTCTGTAAGCAGGAAAATCCCCTTTTACCTGCAGCCCTGTTTATTACAGTAACATTTACATATTTAAATATGTGGGAATTATTGTAACACTTGTGATGTCATTGTCTGGGGTTTCCTGCATAACATCAGTGCTCATCCAAACTTCTGTGGCTTCTGAACGGAGACCTCCATGTCTCCCTCTGCAGGCCAAAGTTGGAAGGTCTGAATCCCGGTGTAAACACAGTGGGCATGCTCCTCAACAGTCCCGATTTAATCTCATCGTTTCTCTTTTTCATAAGTGCCAGAGCTGGAGTCAGGGGCAGATTATCACAGTTCTGAAAGACAACAGAAGTGGGTCATTTCTTAGAGTTCGAAAGGAACATCTGGCTCATTTAATCACTTTAAGTGTACCAGCAAAAAAAAAAAAAAAAAAAAAAAAAATAAATAATAAAAAAAAAAAAAATGAAATAAAATAAAATAAAATAATAAAAAATAAAATAATGAAATAAAATAATAAAATATATAAAATAAAATAAATTCTAGGAGGATGAACGTCTGATTATGCATTAACAATGTAGTGTTATTGCCTTAAAATTCTACAATCGCAAGAGTTTTTAAGAAACAATCACAATAATGTAATGTTTAATGTAATATTTATTTGAGCTGTTGTTATACTCTACCATTCAAAGGTTTGGGGTTGGTAAGAATGTTTAAATATTTTTTATTTATTTGATCGAAAATACAGTAAAACAGTAACATTGTGAAATATTATTACAATATGAAATATCTGTTTATTAATTGAATATGAATTAAAATGTATTTTATTCTGTGATGGCAAAGTTGAATTTTTAACATTATTACTCCAGGTCCTTCAGAAATCATTCTAATATGCTGATTTGGTGCTCAAGAAACATTTCTTATTATTATAAATCCTGAAAACAATTGTGCTGCTTATTTAATTTAATATATTTATTTATTCATTTGGTTGAAATTGTTATCAATTTAAATTAATGTCATTTTTGATCAATTTATTGCACCCTTCTTGACAGCAAGTATTAATTTCTTTAAAAAAAATAAATAAAAAAAACCTCACCGACCCTAAACTTTAGTGCGTACTTTTAAGACAGTGTGATGTTGTATATTTTAAATCTAGAATATATCTCTTGTAGGCTTCAGTTGTACATGTATTTACTGTAAATATGTTTACTGTGGAATAAGTTATAACTGACAACAAACATGCCACAGATGTGGTTCACGGAAATAAATTAAAAATTACAATGTTCCATTAATAATGACACAAAATACGCCTGAAATCTCAATTGTAATATGAGAGTTTTTATGGTTCTTTTAGTGCTAACAGTGTGTTTATCTTTTATTCTAACAGAAAGTGCATATGAATGAGAAATCTTGTTCTCTCTTACGGTGGTTCGAGCGTTTGATGCCACATCTGAACGCTGTAAACTGAGTTCCAGTGTGGATTTGCTGACGCCTGGCGCCGGTTTGTCTGTCCTCTGCTGTCCTGAGGAACTCGCACGTGCATTGACCCTCTTAAGAATGTCGCTCAAAGTGCTGAAAGTCTTGCTCCGTGACAGTTCTGGTGGCTTCTGTGAGAAAAGCAAACAGCATCCCTTAACTAAAGTAAAATCACTGTATTGAATGGCTTTGAGTGACTTGCAGCTTTCATAAAATGGTGGAAATGAGAGCAGTAATAAAAAAAAAAGATGTGTACATGTATATATTATGTACATAAACATATGCACACACATATACATGTTTATGTGTGTGTGTGAATTATTTAATACAAAATTTATTTAGATTCAATTACATAATAATATCATATTAATATAGAATTTATTTGACATGCATACATACACTCTTAAAAATAAAGGTGCTTCACGATGACACAGAAGAACCTTTTTGTCTAAATGGTTCCATAAAGAACCTTTAACATCTGAAGAACCTTTCTGTTTCACAAAAGGTGGTGAAATAAGGTTCTTCAGATTATAAAAGAGATGGTAAGAAAGAGATGGTTCTTTAAAGAACCTTTGACTGAATGGTTCTTTGTGGAACCAAAAATGGCTCTTCTATGGCATCGCTTGAAGAACCTTTTGAAGCACCTTTATTTTTAAGAGTGTAGGCAATTTTATGGACGCTCAGAATCTGCCTCATGCAATCAAATTTTAGTGCTGAACATCGTTATATGTTACAGCAGCATACCTTAAAATTAGCTTGTGTGGTTCCTTCAGGGTTCATCGTATCTCTGTCTCTCCTCAGGTAAGGCTCTCGTCTCCCAGAGGATCCGAGCTCTTCCTCCGATGTCATGTCCATACGGTGGCCGCGAGATTTGTACACAGGAAACCTCTCCTCACTTTCAGCATTCAGTAAAGGATATGTGATTCTGTCAGGAATCTGTAGAGGCCTTTGGATGAAAGAGATTAGCACTTAACTTTTGTTAACATCTATCCAAATATTTGTCTTTCGCTCTACTGGTCTTCTGAATGTCTCTTTTGGACCGGTTGTAATATTTACCTGTTCACCACCTCATTGCAATGCATATCTCCTGGAGAGTAATGTCGCCTACAACAGAAAAAGACCATGTCTAACACGTCTAACAATACATATGTACGTATGAGATTACATGAAAATTCTTTTGAGACGTACTGACCTTGCTCTTTGATATTCTGGATGCCTTATATCTGACAGAAACATTGAACTAAACCTAAAATGCAATGAGATAAGACTGAGTAAACATATTTGTACAGAAAAAGCCTTCTAGGGTGAATATATGACCTAATTTTGAAATACAATAGGAAGCAGCTTCAGATCTTTAAAGTTATCGCAGCTTGCAGAATATGAAATCATATTATAAAATGGATAGTTCCGGTCTTTGATTCTGATTGGTTGAGCCACATTTGAAGCTGTTGTAAATTACTCTACAAACAAACACCTGCGCCAGTGTGAATGTTGCTGCATCTGTGTGTTGCTCGGCAACCACTTTGTTGCAACCACAACCGTTTCTGAGGAACTACATTGTTTGGCGGAAGAATAATGTATTTATTAATATCGTTACGTTTTATTTGTTTTGTTTTATTTTGTGAAACCTTGTTTCGTATATGGAATAGCCATTTTAAAATAGCAATAAAGCACGTGAATCTGTGGTTTACAGTGATTTTAAAACAGCTCCGCATCATGCCTAACAACACTCCTCAGCTGTTATAAATTGACTGTAAACCACAGCTTCTTGGGGCTTATTGCTTTAATACAGTATATTAAACTATAAGGAGTCATACATTGCAGAAACAACTGTATTCAAATCAAATCTGAGCTTCTCAGGTCTTTCATGAAAACACTAAATAAATTAAAAATTATGTCATCATTTCACTCAGTTACAGAATAATGTTTTTGTTTTTCTTCATCTCATTCACACACTTCTGCACTTTAAAACCTGAAAACATGAATGAACACTCGAAAGCATGAACTGACTTTCAGAACAATCTTTTATATATTTTATAATAGCCTTTATTTTCTATTATACACAAATCTAACAAATTTGTAAATGTTTAAGACAGTGACGTCTACATTGTATTCTACGTATTTTTGTGGCACAGCATCACAGAAAAATATTATATTTAGTCAAATAATTTTGTTTATAACACTTTCAGGTCAGCTATAATATTTTTTTTTTTAAGATTTATTTTTAGCGTTTTTACATTTTTATTTAATTATGATAGGACAGATCATAAAAAGCGGGGTTTGATCGGGAAAGGTCCTTGAATCAGGATTCGAACTCGGGACTCCCCCGTAGCGCAAAAGCACTGTATGTTGGTATGGCTGTATTAATGGTGGTTTCTAGTTAAAGGGATAGTTCACCCAAAAATGAAAAATGGTAGTTTCTGTCATTAATTACTCACCCTCATGTCGTTCCCTCGTTCATCTTCAGAACACAAATTCAGATATTTTTGATGAATTCTGAGAGCTTTCTGACCCTGTATAGAGATCAAGGATCCTACCACGATCAAGGTCCAGACACGTACATCGGTAAAATAGTTCATGTGACGTCAGGGGTTCAACCGTAATGTTTTTGAAGCAATGAGAATACTTTTTGTGCGCAAAAAAAACTAAATTAACGACTTTATTTAACAATTGGTCTCCTCCTCGTCACCCTGGCACCATTTTGGAGAGTATCATGACGTATGTGCGTGCTTTGATCTGAACGTAAACAAGGTATGCTGTTCTGTGTCAGCAGCATCACATACACGTTTAAGTTCAGATAAAGGATGCGGATACATCGTGATACTCTCTAAAATGGCGCCAGGGTGACAAGGAGGAGACAAATTATTGAATAAAGTCTTTTTTTTTTTTCTTTGTGCACAAAAAGTATTCTCGTAGCTTCAAAAAATTACAGTTGAACCCCTGATGTCGCATGGACTATTTTAACGATGTCCTTACTATGTTTCTGGACCTTGATCGTTGTAGTTGTGTTGCTGTCTATGGGAGGGTCAGAGAGCTCTCGGATTTCATTCAAATTTCTTAATTTGTGTTCTGAAGATGAACGAAGGTCTTACAGGTTTGGAACGACATGAGGGGAAGTTATGACAGAGTTTTCATTTTTGAGTGAAATATCCCTTTAAATCGGTGGTATTTTATGCAAATTAATCTGTTCAAAGGCTGTTTAAAATATTTGTTTTGTAGTTTTCTCATATTTTTGTAAGCACTATTCCTTTAAGTGACTGTGAGACCATCACTATAATGTAACTTACTTGCTATCCTCTGGATACCCTTGCATAAGTCTGCTGTTAACGTCATTGTAGGGAGGCTCCCATCTTCCCGGATGTCTGTCCAGGAGGTGTCGATGCTGAAAGGGCAGCTCAGCAGCATCAGGTTGACTACAAGAGCTATCCGCGAATCTTTGGATAACCCCCATCGCCTCCCAGTCCAGGAGGCTGTCGGTAGGTGGAGGTGGAGGATTAGAGATGAACTCTTTGAGTTCGACTTTATCAATGTTCAATGGCTGTAGTTTTTTCAAGGTTTTGGGCTCGGTTGCTGGTTTTCCAGTTTTCCACGCGTCCGGGACCGGGAGCGAGGCAGCGTAGAGGATCCTAAACTCACGATCGAAAGATTCGACCACGCGGCCGCTGAAGACCGTCACGAGCTGACGGTGCAGGTGAGCATCGCTCCAGCTCAGACTGACCAAGACAAAGAAAACAAATCAAGAGATTATAAAGCATTTCGAAGATGTGCAACTCCCAAAAAGTAGCACTTTAAAATTATAGCCTAATAAAAAAGTCCATAGTGCGCAATTCAAAACGCATTCTTCCACATATTTCAAACATGGCATCTCATTACGCACTTGGCTCGTGAGTCCTGCTTTCGATGCTTTCGTGCTTTCAATGTGACATATTTTTGGACTTTTATATTTTCGGAATCGCTCCGATCTCAAAAAAGCCTCAAAAGCAAAGAAAAAAATCGCTCACGAGTAATATGGGATATTTTTATGATAGTTTTATGGTTCTACTTTGTTCTTTTGGAGCTTGAGAGTGCGAGTCCATTGTTTAAATGTGGAATCATATGGATTTTAAATAACATGACGAAAAGTAAATGATTTTAGGTGAACAAGTCACTCTTTATTAACAGTACCATTCAAAATTTTGGGGTAAGTTTTTTTTTTTTTAGTTTTTTTTTTTAAAGAAATTAATACTTTATTCAGAAAGGATGCATTAGATTGATCAGTTGGTTATAATATTACAGAAATAAATGCTGTTCTAAAGAATCCTGAAAAAAAAAAACGATCATGGTTTCCACAAAAATATGAAGCAGCATAACTGTTTTCAACATTGACAGTAAACAATGATTTCTGAAGGATCATGTGACAAGACTGGAGTAATGATACTGAAATTTCCGTTTTGCATCACAGGAATAAATTACATCTTAAAATATATTAAAATAGAAAAGAGCTATTTAAAATTGTAATAATATTTTATAATATTACTGTTTTCACTGTATATTTGGTCAAATAAATGCAGCATAAGAGACATTAAAAAAAAAAAAAACGAAAACTTTTTAAATAGCTTTTTTTAACTACCTTTTTAACAGTAGTGTACTTTAACAGCTGTGAAAGAGACAAACTAATTGTTCCCACAAACTGTTCATTTCTCTAATTGTCTGTATAATGTAGGGGCGGTGTGGCTTATAGTCTTTAAAGGTATGAGCTGGCAACCCAAAAGTTGGTTCAAATCCCAGAAGGTTCCCACCCATGTTCCCTAGAGCAAGTCTTCAACTGCAGCTGACGTGTTTCTTGGCTGATTTATGAGCTCTATTACTGTATGAAACCGTTCTTTACCTGTAGCTCCCAAAAATCACCGTCTCCAGATCCACCAACACAAAGTTGTCCTTCAGTTCTCCGACCACCATCTTAGTGTCGCGTGTCAGGTACGTTTTACCTCCAAGAATGCGCACCATGATATTCTGGAATATGTGGAAGAGACTCCCTTGAACTACATTGCAAAACCGAACGTTTCAGAACTTTTCTGCATGAATGCATTGCTCAAATGATTGTTCGGTTGATTTCCAATGCATTGAAAACTTTAGGAATTTCAGCTTTTAACCAAAGGTTAGTTCCTGTTAAGTTTCAGAGATGTAGAGTGATTTAAACCCAAGCATTCCTCAACCGCACACCAATCATCCGCACCAGATAAATGTGGCTGAACCTGTTCATTGCTGCTTTGTGAGTTCTTCTCATTCATTCTTACAGAGACAGAAAGAGAAATATACTCTGTGATGGAAAGTAACATTTGCTAACAGATGCAGAGATATCCACTAAGGTGTGTCTAGGTCTTTTGTTTAGTGGAACAGCCTAAAGTTCATTCTGTTGAGGTGTGCATGGAAGTTTTGTGGTCTAGAGGTTGTATAACTGGCTTGAAATATTATCATGAAAACCAGGACAAAATCAGGCAGAACACTGAGTCATTAATCGTTATAAGTTATTTGAGTATGATTGAGATACTATTATAGTTTTATTCATATTTTTTTATATTTTCTTTTCATTTTAATTTGAGTTAATTTTGTCTTTTGGTCATTTTTCTTATTTTACTGTTTCTGTTTTTTTTTAAAGTTTTTTTTTTAATTTATTTTTTAAATTAGATTTAGTTTACTATATTCACTCACTATAAGTTATTTGAGTATGATTGAGATACTATTATAGTTTTATTCATATTTTTTTATATTTTCTTTTCATTTTAATTTGAGTTAATTTTGTCTTTTGGTCATTTTTCTTATTTTACTGTTTCTGTTTTTTTAAAAGTTTTTTTAAAATTATTTTTTAAATTAGATTTAGTTTACTATATTCACTCACTGGATGTTGAAGCCGGTGCAAAAAGCAGTTCTCCTCCACGGATCTTTTGTTGAGGATGATGTACACAGCAACCCCCCGTGATGCAGCGTTTTGGAGGTCACCAATCACAGCGCCGTCCGACAGTTTATCTGTTACAACAGCGATCAGCTGCCCAACACAAATGCAAAAAAAAAAAAAAATGTTTACAGGAAACGTTCTAACAGACTTCCTGTAGATGAATCTTCATATTCAATATCAGTCTAAATGGTGGCCAGAAAATTACCAGAAAAAATAAAGTAGCATGCATGATAAATCAAAGCTCATTATAAGTAGCTTTTCCAGCTACAAGCTAAAGTAAATTCTAAAACAGTATAAGTATATAGATAATGGATAGACATAATGTATATACAAGTTGCACAAAAAATATAAAAGACCATCCTGGTAACACACATGACACTACAATAAAGCAATAAACATTAATTTAACAACATAAGACATAACATAAAACCAAAATGTACAGAACCAAAAAGAAAACTAAGGAGAAACAACTATTTCAATGAATAAACATCAAATTTGAAGGGTCACACAGGGAATTATGGGAATGTCAATTTAGATGGCTTGTTTTTTACTTACAAATAAAAGTTACCATTACAGTTTTTCACCATTTCATGAACAAATGACTGTACTGTAAAGTTACTGTAATGTTTTTACTAGTGCTGTCAAACAATTAATCGCAATTAATTGCATCCAAAATAAAAGTTTTTGTTTACATTATATATGTATGTGTACTGTGTTGGTTTATTATGTATATATAAATACACACACATACAGTATATATTTAGATAATATTTACGTTTATACATTTATATATTCATATTCTTATTTTTATATATTATTATTTAATATATAAACAACATATTTTTCTTAAATGTATACATGCATGTATTTGTACTTATGTACATAATAAATATACACAGTATACACACATATATTATGTAAACAAAAACTTTTATTTTGGATGCGATTAATCATGATTAATCGTTTGACAGCACTAGTTTTTTACCATTAAAATTATAATAATTATTTACAGTGTAAAGGCCCGTTCACACCAAGAATCATAACCATGAAGATAACTGCAATAACTATATGAATTGTTTATTATTGTCGTCTGCCACTTTAAATGCTCCAGCTCAAGAGGCTGTTTCATAAAACAAGTTTACCAAACAAGCCAAGCTTATTTCAGTTAGTCTGACTTCTTTTGAACCAAATCAATTGACAATAAGTCAGACTAATTTAAATAAACCTGGCTTATTTGGTAAACCTGTTTTATGAAACGGGCCCCAGCTCAAGTGGATTCTGATTGGCTGTCAGTGTTTTTAAAGTTCATCAGCTGGGAATAAAATTGATTCCTATGATGTTGTTACTCTGTGCTGCTATCACTATAGTTGTGTTGTGAATCTGCTATCTCTTTAAATTAAGAACGATTTTTAAATCCATATCTTTATTGTTGTAGTTATCGTTCTTGGTGTGATGGGCCTCAAGGTCAACCTCTTTGTTTTAGCTTCAAGGATCAGGGCTGCGTTTCCCAAAAGCATCATAACCCTAAGTAGATCGCAGAAACATTGCCACAAACTTAGCTTATGATGCTTTTGAGAAAAACAGCCCTGGTCTTACCTTAGTGGCTCCTTGTAGGTGTCTCCTGAGGATTTCTCGTATGGTGGGTGTCTGCTCTGCAGGAGGGTTGGTGAAGACGTGTATCTGTCCCTTGTCCATCCAGATTGTCTTTTCCGGCCATCCCAATTCCAAGCATGGCGCCGGAGTGTCGGACTCTGTGGGAAAATAATGTCCAGAGAAGTCCTCCACATCAGAACCGACCTCCACCTCACCATTTCCATCCTCCTGGTTTGCATCGCTTTGATGATAGTCCTCGGTCCAGCCGGAGATCTGGTTCACCTCGCCGGGGGACAGGAATGATCCGATTTGTTCTTGGTGGAGTTGGGTGTAGAAAGCCTCACGGCCGGAGCTCACCAGGCTTTCCACACAATAGCGCTCCTCCTCGCAGTGCAAGAAGTCTGGATTGGACTCTGTCAGTGGAGCGAAGACGACGTTCTCGTTGAGGCTCTGCTCCTGAGAGTTTGACATGATTGGAGCCTGACGACGGTTGGAGATATCCTTCTACTGCACGGAAAATGACTGTGGAAAATTACATGTTGATATGTAAACAATAAATGGCAGCTGTTCAAATTTACTTGGAGGAGGAGGTTGGTGAATTATTCAGATAGTTGAGATTCTTCTTCATGTGTTGAAGATATTTAACTCTTTTTAAACACCAAGAGTCAGTAGAAAAGCTGGATACTTCATGGTGGAATTGGGAAGATCTGGAGATCTTTGAAATGACCTGGAATACAGACTTGAGGGGAAAAAAGCAACATTAGGTTTTTTTTTTTTTTTGGTTTGGTGAACACCCTTGTGCAAAAAAAAAAAAAAAAAAGAGGTGTGCTTAATTGTATTGAACTTGTAGAGTACTTCAAATCTTATTTGAGAAATACATTACAAAAAACTGCACTTGCAGATAATATAATATTCATGAAATAAAATGCTATTTAAGTGTGCTTAAGAAAGTTACGATTTAAAATATGCACATTGTGATAATGTCAAATCAAAAGTATACTTTAAGGTATATTAATATACTAATCACATTACTTGATTATAATTTTAACTGCAGTGTGATATTTAATATTTCATTTAAAATTAATAAATTATACAACATCATCCTTACAAATGTGTAAAGTACATGACAAATACATAAAAATGCACAACATACAAGTATTAATAGAAATTATATTAAAGTATATTTCAGTTTACCATAAATGTACACATTAACCATATTTCAAAAGACAATCATTATAAAATTACATATAATAATGTACTTAAGTGAATAAAAAAAAACGTCATTTAATATAAAATTACACTACAGTACATTTTCATGCGATTAAGTGTCCGAGAACATTACATCCAGTTCTCATTTAAGTATATGCTTTAAAATTAATAAAGACTTTTTTTTTTTTTTTTTTTAAGTAAACTAAAGTGTACTTCTTTTTCACAAGGGCCATTGTGAAATAAAGTACAAGTACAAGTATATTTTAGTTTACCACCATAAATGCTTGTCAGTACTATTATCAGTAAACTTTAACCATATTTCACGAGACAAGAGAAGTAATTATGAAATTACATATAAAGATGTATTACGTCCTAAGCGAGTCAAAAGGACTATTGCATTTAATATAAATTACACATAACATACAAGTAAGTTTCCAAAAACTTTACACTATAAGTACTCTTTTTAAAAGTACTACTTTTTGCATATTTTTGCATATATTTGATGCCAAAATCTATTTTATAGTAACACTTCACAAGAACAGATTATGTACCAAAAGTCGAGACTCACCCGTCTGTGCCCGTCTGTCTTACTCACACACCCTCAGTCCATTGACTCTTTCCGTCAAGTTCTGACATATCGCTGCTATCTCCTCCCATTCTAAATGGCTTCTCTCTGTCTGGTGTTAAATTACTCCCCGTCACCAGCCAATGTGAGCAACTAGTCATCACTGTGATCTGCCCATTTTTAGCTCTCGCCCAAATCCATGTCTTGAGTCAGCATATCATCAGCAAACCATCCCCAAAACATGTTCTGGTCTCCCTCGGCCCAAGTCCGATATTAGATTTCTGTCCTTGTTGTGTCTTTAGTAAACACGTCCCTGTCGCCGGCTCGCTATTGTGACTGGTTCTACCAGCCGAGCCAGTCTTCCCCCGGGGAGCAGAGATTGAGACCTTCCTTCCCTCCCAGCTACAGTCAAAAGGGGGCGAGGCTGGAACTCAACACCTGCTTAGTGGTCTCTTTTCACATCATACACCTCTGGTTGGGTGGACATGAGGTTACAAGAAATATAGTAGATGTTTAGACACGTGCAGGGAAGCTACATGTACGAAGGAGTGTTTTAATCCACTGAAGAAAGTATGCTGAGCTCACCCTTGCTCACCTTTTGGGTTTTGCATGAACAAGTTACTGGCATTCCATGCAACTCATGCAATTAATGCACACATACCTCTTTAATCACCACATCTATCAGTAGGTATCGTGCCACTGATGTTTATTTTTGTTTATTTAGACAGAATCAACGGTGGTTTTCAAAGCAGAGAATGCGTAGTATGATGGTATGCTGTCGTGCTGATAAGTCAATTAAACACAATGATACAGATTTGTTAGAGCAGTTTGAATTGAAATTCTAAGTGTTTTAATTAGCAGTGCAGATTGTCACAAAGTAACAACAATTTTTACTGATTCAATTTCATTACTATGTAATCCACTTAAAGAGCACCATGATTCACTCAATACCAAGCATTTTCTAGTGGCCACTTGTTGATCCTACTTGAACTGCAGCATTTTTGTGGTACGATTATTCTTTTCTGTTTATTCATTGTTGCACTGAAAGTTTACTTTAACCTAAAACATCATAACTACTGTTGTCATTGTTAAAAAATATTTTATTTATAGAGTTTGGATACATAAAAACATAATAATACAAATGCACATGGGCATGTTTAGTATTGGAAAAAAGGACAGATTTAACGTTTCCAGTTTTTAGAATTCTGACAATTTGATTTGAAAGAAACTCCAGTTTTCTTAAAGCATTGTTTAAAATAACAGTTCACCCAACAATGAAAATTAGCTGAACATTTGTTTGATCATCTCAAGAGATTTGGAGAAATGGGTAGCATTACATCACTTGCTCACCAATGGATCCTCTGTAGTGAATGGGTGCCGTCAGAGTCCAAACAGCTGATAAAAACATCACAGTAATCTACAAGCAATCCACACCACTCCAGCCCATCAATTAACATCTTGTGAAGTGAAAAGATGCACATTTTCCAAAAACAAATCCAGGCCTTTTTTGAGGCCTTTTCATTTTAAACTGTCGCTTCTGGACAAAATATCAGTTCATAATTCATAATAACGCTTTCTCCAGTGAAAAAGTCCATTTCCTGTTGTTCTCTCACATCAAAATCTACCGATAAATTTGTTTAGAACCATTTTGGACTGTTTTGGCTCGTAAACGGTGATCTGTGCATATTTCTCTCCTGATTCAGACGAGAAGACTTTTTCATTGAAGAAATAAATATTATGGATAGAGGAGTTGTATTTTAGCTAGGGTTAGCACCTTAATGATGGATTTATTAAAAACAGACGCGTTTTCTTCATGTGGGTTATTGTGATGTTTTTATCAGCTGTTTGACGGCACCCATTCACTACAGAGGATCCACTGCTGAGCAAGTGATATTATGCTACATTTCTCCAAATCTGTTTGGATGCACGCCTTGGATATCCTATGGGTGAGTAAATTTTCAGCAAATTTTCATTTTCCTTTAAAAAAAAAAAGAATTTTGCATCAAAATCCCACTTTATTGTCAGCATCAAATTTAGAGCAGCAGTTTCCCCACTATGGGAAAATACAGCAAGTTTTGTTGCAACTCCGCAAAAGCAACAAAGCAGGTTTTAATAGTTTGGTCCTAAAAACTAATGTTATAATAATAAATAACAATAAGAAATATCAAAAACTGGCTCGCCTAATCAGAGCCATAAGCAAATACTGTATAATCTCATAGCAGACTAAACTACTAAAGTACATGTATGGTGTTAAGCAGAAAATCAGGCCCGTTTGCGCAGATGCACATAAAGTGCGCCACTGATAAGTAAAAGGGGCACACACACCCACGCTAGAATGTAACAGTAGCCGAAATGACCATTTTCCAGTTCACGAGAATCCTGAAGAATCGCTCTCCTTTGAAAGGTGTAGATAAGAACAGCCGCAAACGCTGCAAAACCTGGAAGTGTGAACAGGAGCGAATGGAGTGAGAATAAAAAAGTGGCCACAAGAGGGCAACAAATGTGGTACTGTACAATGAGTGAGATTCTGATATGAACTCTGTCTACCTCCCTACCTAAATAAAAAATAAGGTAACACTTTATTTTAAGGTGTTACACATGTTACATACTTGCCATAGTAAGTACATGTAGTTAATATTACTCACTCGGTATTTAAATTTATAATTGCACTGTAACAAGGACACCTTAAAATAAAGTGTAACCAAAAATAAATACAAAATTTGATTTTATATACCTGCAAATAGTTGGCACAGGCCAGTGAAGTAGAAAAGACCTCCTTTGGACATGGTGAAGAGCTGCCCGAGGAACACCATGAAGGAGATGGAAGAGAGCACCACAGACAAGATCATGAGGGCCTGGACTGACTGCAGCCATTCTGAGAGAGAAAAACACACACAAACACCCATCGTTACTTACCTTTAACAAATAGTCATTATAGTTTGACAATACTGCCCTGCGTCATATTTGCTGAAAGACTAAGTTTATGAGCCGATTCCAAAAAATAGTGCCTGTTTTGCTAGAGCACGTCACATTTTCTCACAAAATATGATGCATTTCATATCATTTTTGCTTTTACAACCATTTGTAAGTTGGAGAAATATTGTATTATTCCTTAAGACATTTCCTGTCTTCTTCATCTGAGCCAGAATACCAATATTTGTTCAGTTCTAATAAGCAGATTTTCACATGTAATCATTAAGACTTTATTTTATGCCTAATACCGATTTACGCTTTTTCCACTTCTTTGCAGATCGCAAGTGAAATGATACATAAACTTTTGACATTTGACTGCTTTTGGTAACCTTAAAGCTGATACATATAAATAATAAAAATAAAAATAAAATATTTTTTAAGATATTTTTGCACTCAGCATCATCAATTAGGTCATATTAGGCCTCTCTGCAAATTGAAGATAGAAGTTTTGTGAATATTCACCAGTTCTCCTGGACTTTGATAATTAAATCCAGTGATTATTATAATCTATTTATATTAATTCTGTTAAAATCTGTTTATGAGTGTTAGTTACCCACCGCTGTCTTTGGCAGAAGCACATAACCAGGTTTCTGTGGCGTTTTCATAGGTGCACTTATACCAGAGATCTGTGTTCTCTATGTCTCCCCAAGACCACCAGGACTAGAAACAATAACAATAACAATAATAATACAATGAAATAAGAAGAAATAAAATGCAACAAATAAAATTTATTATTTTTTTTTTAGATAAAGACTTCAGGTCAGTCCAAAAAATGCAGAAAAAAGTGTAGAAACAGCAATAAAACAATTATAGAAGTGTATAATCAAACAAAAGTGTATAATAAAATAATTATATAGGGGGAAAAATGTAAGTAAAATATTTCAGCTTTACTTGATATATACATTAAAATACTGTAGTAAAAGAATTCAACCTACAATTCTGAATGTATTTCGATAGATAAACATGCATGACCTCTGAACCATGCATTTGCTCATTGGGCAGATGTTTCTTTAGTGTAGTAACTATTGGTAAGATATAGTGGTGTTTGTGCAAGTGCATTACGACTAACCTTCTCCATGGTGGCAATGAAAAGCATGGCCAGGGTGACCAAATGCAGAACAGTCACAAACATCAACAGGAATGCCATTTTGGTGGATCCTGCAGGCAGAATAAAAGGTTCTGGTTGAGAAATTTAATCTCACAGAGAAACTGAGGAATCATTTGGGATTTAATCAGTGTGTCTGAAAAGCCTCTGATGCGGCCGACAAGGAGCTCTGTGTAAACAGCAGTAGTTTGCATCTGATCTCCAGATTTGAATGAAACTAAACAAACAGAATGAAACAGTTTCTATATGCATCCCATTCATACTACCGTTCAAAAGTTTGAAATCGGTAAGTCTTTATGGCTGCATTTACTGTTTTTGATCAAAAATACATTTCAAATAACAGTTTTCTATGTGAATATATTTTCAAATGCAATTTATTCCTGTAAACGCAAAGTTGAATTTTCAGCATCTTCCGAAATCATTCTAATATGCTGATTTGCTGTTTAATAAACATTTCTTATTATTACTGTATCACTGTTGAAAACAGTAGTGCTGCTTCATATTCTTGCGGAAACCGTACTACATTTCGTTTTTTTTAGGATTCTCTGAAAGAACAGATGCCATTTGCTGATGGCGACTTTTCCAGGGAAAAATGTAGGACTTGTGTGTGAACCTTCATTCAAGCGCTGTAATAATACTTCACTGGCATCATACCCATAAATGAGTTTTCACCTCACTGCTAGACGCTTTTCCATCATCGCTTTTCCAAGACGCAAAACATGGCTATACCACAAACCTTCCATGACTTTTCCATCCAAAAGATGAACAGAGACTTTCAACAAAACGTCCATTCATAAATATGGACTGTGTGACGGATCTGGATAGGGAAGGAAAATCCAGTGAAAATAACTCACGGTGCATGCGAGGAACTTTTTCCAAACCAGAGACCAAGAGGCCCTTTGTGGTGGCCGTAAGATTACGTATTTAGTCAACATTCCCCAACTCTGGTTTTCATTAAATCGACCCCCACCTCATGTTTACATGCAGGAGCTGCTCGTTATGCGTTCCTGGCATTGACTCGGATAGTTATTTCTCTTTAGTGCCATTCAAGACTTTACCGAGATGCTCTTTACACTGTAAACACAGATGAGCTGTAATTACTGCTCATAGAAGTACGTAGATCTTACGGCAATGACGGGACAGCAGAACGGACTATCACATGAAATTAATTAAGACATTTTGGACCGTTTTGAGAGAATGATTACATAATCTTCTAGTCTGTTTGGTTGCATCTTATTTGTACTTCTAAGGTTTGTACTGTACAAAACCAACAAACAAGAATATCTCAGAGAACATAGTTCGATTCTTAATAATAATAATAATAATAAACATTCTTCATTCTTAGGGTCAGCGCTTTTTGCATATGAACTATTTTATAGGGTTTTTTTCTTTTAAAGGAAAAGTTCTTGATGTGACTTTTAGGTTCTGTAGATGAGCATGTTGTTATAGTCTCATGCATTAATACTGTAAATGTGAAGACCTTGGGTTCTTTATGGCACTTTTAAGGTTCTTCTATTGCACATAAACTATTACTTTAGAAGTGGAAGTGCTTTCTGTTGTTGAAGAAGTAAAAATCAAGCTTACCTTGTGTAGTCGTATCAACAGATCTCTTTGGTCTGAAGTGCTGTGTTGTTCCTCCGTGTCTTCAGCTGGTCTCCTCCTCTCTCCTCCACACACACACTCACTCTCTCCACAGTCTCCCACGTTTGGGAAAAAACGGTCCAGGAAGGAATGCAGGCTTGGTCAGAGGAGGAGCTTCCTTCACAGCTCCAAAAAAACTCTAGGTTAGTTTTACAAACTAAAAATGGGCTTAGTTGTGTGTCCTCCCAAACCCAGAGTCTGTTACATAATTACACAACAGTCAATGCAATGTTCTGATATAGATTCGGCAATAAAACAATTTTGTGTACATGTGCATGTTTACATTTAAATATTATATATTTATTACATTTAAAAAAATATATATAAACATTTTGTGGACATCCAGAAACAACCTCTTTTGTAAAAACAACATATAAAAATAAAGAAAATAAAACTATAAAATACAGAAATTTTTCTGTGAGGGTTAGGGTTGTAGGTTATAGCATTTATAATTATCTCAGACTGAAGAAGTCAATGGAATGTCCACATTTAGAAAGCCAAGTAAATGTGTGTGTGTGTGTGTGTGTTTGGAATTAATTGTTATTTAAGTTGTTGTTATTTAATTCCACAGCCTAAGAACAATACTGTAAAATCAAAAGTCATAACAACCTAAAATTGAGTAGAATAGTTCAGTCTCACTGCATTGTAACTGTTGCTATATTGGGACACGTTTTCAGGTTTAAAAAGTGTTGAATGTAATTGCCTTTCAGATTCCTCGCTCTGTAATTCTGCTCCTGTACTTTATTTGCCATTATGAAACATTCTATTTCAGTAAATTTAAGTTACATTGCCAAGATGCATAACCCTTTCAGATTAGTTTGCCCAAAAACAAAATTATTAGGATTAATTTGGCCTTTAGATAAAATGTTCTGTAAAGGTCAGATGCCTCAGGGGTCATATTGCCCCAGTGGTGGGGCAAGATAGCCCCCTTTCATAATCTTCATTTTTGTGCTATTACAAATAAATCATCATTGCTTCTATTTGATTCCCATAATATTGTGTTGGGTGATGCATCCTCCGCATACTAAACTCGTGTAAATGTGATACAGTTTATCAGTATATGGACACTGTTTATATATATGCTTTTTAGATATGTTTGTTACGTCTGTTATTACTGCCACCTTTTCATAGATTTTTTAGTCTGATAATTATTTTCATGTCTTCTGATTGTGGATAGTCACATGTTGTAGTTCAGGCAATTAGAAAACTCCTACATGGAGCAATCTGGACAATTATTTCCTGTTGGAGGAAACCCAGACCACCCAGAGAAACATCAGTTCACACCCATAAATCCCCCATGAAGTGTTTTAATCTGATCCAAAAATTAACCTTTCCACTTACCAAAATGAACTACTTTTATCTAGTTCTGTTAATTCAGTGTGTGAATAATACGAGGAAGGGGATCTAAAGTAATTTAATTCAGTATGTTATGTACATGTAGGGCAGGCTATGTGTTTTTATCTTATCTGGGTCATTCCATGAAAAGGATGAATTTTGTGTCCTTCATTAATGTCTTTAACCACGAAAAGCAGAACTGAACTCTGATGGAATGTTTAAAATCTCGAAGAAATGTACTTTTTCAAAGTGTAAAAGGCACCCGTTTGGTGGAATGAATCTTATAGGCTACTTATGGGACCGCGTTTTTTTATAACGGGGTTTTGTGGGGTTCTTTTGCAGGACGTCACACACACACACACACACACACAACACACTCGGCCTGATGAACGTGAATTCCACGCAAATGCTGGAAAATACTTGAAGCGATTCATTATAACGTCCGTTTCTAGGCGACCGCGAATGTTCAGAAGTTCCGTTAGAACGCTCCCGGTACATGAAAGAAAAACAGTTCGGTTGAACTCACTGCAGCAGAGTTTGGATAAGCGGCACCGTGTGTGTTTCGCGGAATTATTCAAAATAATAACCTAGAACGATAAGTAATTAAATGGTTCTGAATAACGTCAAGAGATGTGCACAGCACAGGTAAGATCTGTTTTTAAATTAATTTAAGTGGCCAACCGCTCATTTTACTGTTCTTTAAAGGGAAACACATCACGATCCGAGTGTGGTTAACATCAATCTGAAGTTATATCAATATAGCCTACCTCGTACTATTTTGTGCGTTATTCGCTTTATTCGTAGCTGAAAAGCAAAAGTAACAGAAAGTTGCTATGTTTTCATGCTGGAAAACCGCTAAGTCGTTTCAAGGAAGAAAAACTGATGTGCGCATGTGCGCCACCGATCTGCAACAACAGCTGTCAAAAGATGGGCAAAAAATGAGCAGAGCAGATACTTGTTTAGTGTAAACATCTAAAACACACCAAATCCATAGACAGACAGATAGATAGATAGATAGATAGATAGATAGATAGATAGATAGATAGATAACATATGTTCATCTCCATATCTGTTTGGGATGGACAGATGTTGCAGGACATGGATCAGCGGCTGCAGGAGGAAGGGTTGGACTCCTCGGCCTCCAGCGAGGAGCGTCTGTCTCTGCTGTGGCAGCTTTACAGGAAAAGTGAAAGCACCGTGAGATCCCTCAACCAGCAGATGCAAGATCTGCAGAAGGAACGCGTTGCTGAGATTGAAAAGGTGAGTAAGGTTTAAGAAAAAACCTGGAGACTCATCACTTGTTTGGTTACTTGCATTTTGTTTCAGATATATATATACAAGCGACTTTTGGTCTGGAACACAAAAGTAGATGTTTAGATAGAAATGCAAGACATTGAAGAATATACACAAAAGGGAAACTGCAGTTTTGTCATTCTTCGATCTCAGGTTCAGCAATATATCAATCACATTAAGACTCTCACAAAGACCCGAGACTCTGTGGCTTTACATCTCGAGCAAGAAAACAAAACGCTCCATGCAACTCTGGATGACATCCATCGGCAACAAGGTGCATTTCTGTCTGTTCTCTCCTCCATTAGACTCGCTCTTCACCACTCATGACTTTTGAATTTATGCTTACAGAAGCACAGAGGAGTGAGATCTCCGAGATGTTACTTCAGGAAGGTCTGGCTGATATTATTCCCATCAGCTTGAGTGAACAGGTGGCTTACCTCCTCGCAGACAGAGCCTCCCTGCTGGAGAAAATACAAAGTCAGGAGAATGTGGATGTGAAGACTGCAGAGGATCCTGATGGCTATAAGGAGGATTGTAGAGGCAGTGTGGTCAAAGTAAGAGAATCAGTTCTCAGGTTGTTTTGCCTTACTACATGTCAAGTCAAATGTATTTATTTAGCCCTTTTCACAATTCACATTGTTTCAAAGAGCTTTACAGACAATCATTATGTTAATGTTTATTTCTTAAAGGGATAGTTCACCCAAAAATGAAAATTATGAATAATTACTCACCCTCATACCATGTTGTTCCAAACCCGTAAGATAATGTGTTGTGATACTCTCGTAAACGCGTGCCGAAGACTGACCCGGAAGAGAAGAAATTGTTGAATAAATACGTTATTTTTGTTTTCTTTGCACACAAAAAAAATTCTCATAGCTTCATAAAATTATGGTTGAACCACTGATGTCACATGGACTATTTTAATGATGTCCTTACTACCTTTCTGGGCCTTAAACGTCGTAGTTACATTGCTGTCTATGGAGGGTCAGAAAGCTCTCAGATTTCATCAAAAATACCTTAATTTGTGTTCTGAAGATGAAAAAAGGTCTTACAGGTTTGGAACGACATGACGATGAGTAATTGACAGAATTTTCATTTTTGGGTGAACTATCCCTTTAATATGTTTATGCCTTCTAGTGCATTTAGCAGATTAGAGCTGAGTGATAATATCAATTATATTTTGTAATGATATAAACAATTGAGCAGGACTAATTCTTTTTTTCTTTTAAGTGCAAAATATCTGATTAGAAACTTAACATCATCTCTCCACAAGGTGGCACCACCACACGTTCAGAGCCCTTGGAAGAGGCTCCTAGGACTCAGAAAGGCTGCTCAGAGTAAACCGAAATTACTGCCTGTATGTTTATGACAATTAACCTGATGCATGTCATTGAAATGCGCAACAAGAAGCAAGAGGCATTAGTATCACGTATCATTTCAGGTGGATTCCAGCGATCCTGCGCGTTTAATTTACACAAGGACCACTTTTACTAACCTTTGATTTGTTTTCTTGTGAACGTTTCATTTTCCAAGCATGCAAGTTGAGGATTTTTTAACGCAGCATGCTCGATGCCTACAAAGCATGCACTGGCTCATGAGACACACAAAATGCCCACTGTTAAATGGTTTCTGCATTTGTACCAGGCTGTTGACCTGCAGTGCAGTGCCGACGATAAGCTGAAGGGACGGACGTTGCAGGAACTGGAGCGAGATGTAGAAGAGGCGTCTGCTCGACTCGCCATGGCCCACAAAGAGATCCGCAGACTCACGGATGAGCTGGAGTCAGCTCACCTGACCCAAAAGGCTTATGGTAAATCACCTCACTGGTCTCACACTTGGGATAAGAAGGTGGGAAACATTCACGAACATACTGAGATCAAAATTATGCTTTTGTCTTAGAACCAGAGCTGCAAGAAGCTCAAATGGAAGTTGCCCACCTGCGCCACCAAGTGGAGAAACTGAAATGCTGTGGTATAATATGCTCTTTCTTGTACATCATAGTATAGACAACCTCTCAGTTGAACTCACTTATAGTTTGACTTTTTTTTAGTTAGATCTTTTTTTTTTTTTTTTCCTTTCTTTAGAAGTTGCTGAGTTACGAAAAATAAAAGAGATGAACGAGAAACAGGAAGAAGAGCTGTGCCACCTTAGGGAGACTGTGAAGAGGCTACCGGCAGAGCGTGTACAGTTGCTTGAAATGGTAAGATAATAAATCAATTATTCTAGAAAAGAGATGTTCAAAAATTTTGGGTATGATTTTAAAGTTTTAAAAGAGGATTCAGAATTTAGCGAGGATACGTTAAATTGCTTACACTAAAGACATTTCTAATGTTCCAAATGAATTCTTTTTTAAATAAATGCAGTACTTTTGAACTTTCCATTCATCAAATATCATGGTATTTATGATGAAATAAATGCTTCATAAAATTAAGGTTGAACTAGGCTACTGCTGTCACATGGACTATTTTAATGATGTCTTTTCTACCTTTCTGGGCCTTGAACCTTTGAATAATCGTAGCAACCCCAAGCTTTTGAACAGTAATGTATGTAATATTATGATAAGTTTGTATCCCTAAATATCAATCAGTCAATCTATCTGTATAGACACACTATTAATATCATTTTACTCTAACAGACAGAAGCCCCTGACAGAACCGTCACTCCATCCAAAGACAAGAAGCCACAGGAAGAGGATATCCATAAACGGTTCGGCCTCAGTTTGACTGTATATATATCAGATAATCATCTGCTAATGGACCTTATATTTCATTTGACGTGAAAAAGACATTGAAGACAGCCTATTAAACATATTGTTCTGTAGTTCTCAGTCATTTAGCTGATAAAACATTGAAAACTGACCATTGAAGAAAGCTTATAGACTTATAGGACTCTATAATACATATAATTTGATGGTTCCAAATCATGGATTTTTCTAGAATCAACAATTCTAAAGATAAACGAGCTCCAGCTGTTCTTCCAGGTGTCTTGACGAGATGCAGGGGAGGTTACACATGCTGCAAGATCTGACGCAGGTCACGCTGAAGCTGCGGATGGAGTTTGAGACGGAGGCCGACCTGCGGAGGAGAGCAGCGGATGAATGTGAAGAGCAGAAGAGGAAGAGGATGGAAGCAGAGCGGTTAGTGCGAGACTTCCAGAAGCTCTGCGAGAAACAGGTGGATGATTACAGGACCACCATCGGCAGCCTTCAGGTGGAGGTGAGGACTAACACGCTGTCCACACTGGACGCGACAAAGCGAGCGTTGCAAATCTTTTGAACTTTGTGTCAGTAAGTCATAAATAGAAAGCGGCATCAGTTTACTGTTGGGGATTTTTCGCATCGCAATGCACCGCAGCAGGGTAGACCAGAGGTCTTTAACCTTGCTCCTGGGGACCCACTCTCCTGGAAAGTTTATTTCCAACCGGCTTCAGCACACCTGCCTGCAATTTTCGAGCAAACTTGAGGAGATTGATTGGCCACTTCTGGTGTGTTTGATTAGGGTTATAGCTAAACTCTTCAGGATAGTGGGTCCCCAGGAACAGGGTTGAAGACCTCTGGTGTAGACAGCATCAAAAAGCTGCGTCAGACAGCACGCCAGTGCTTCCACGGACAAAATCACACAGTCACAATGTCAGTATTTTGGGCGAGTGACCTCGTAAACACAGTCTTAAATGAGTTAAAATGGTCTAAATGACCATAATGTTAGGAGAAAATCAGATGTGCGTCAAACTCAGGTTTTAAAGTGCCCCTATTATGGATTTTTGAAAATGACCTTTCATGCAGTGTGTAACAGCTCTAAGTGAATGAAAACATCCTGCAAAGTTTTAAATCTGAAAGTGCACTGTGTATAAAGTTATTGTCTCTCAAAAGAAAGAGTCGACTCTGAATCATTGAAACGAGTCGTTTTTAAAAAGAATCCCAAGCCGTTTCATGTTGACCTTAACATGAAACATTAGCATATTGCCCGCCCACTTCTTGGTCTTTTCGCGTTGGTCTGAATGAAAATGCAAATTCATTCTTTGCCACTAGGTGCAGCTTTTGGAGCGGTAAAAATAGCGGTTTCCCCGGTAACGCTGTGCACAAAGCATCACAAACCCTGCTTTATATCAGGCATTACAGGCGAGATGAAATGAAAATGACACCAATCAGACCAATCACCGCAGATTAGCGTCACGCAAAGGAGGGGTTTAGAAAAATGAATCGTTGAGCAAAACGTTTGGGAGTCGTTGAGCAAGTAAGGTAAAAATAAATGCATATTATAAGACAATGAAAGTGTTTTTGACCTTGCATGCATGTCAACCTGTTGTTGGGGTCTCCCAAAGCCAAAATATGAACCTTTCATTACCCATTATAGGGGCACTTTAAAGAGACAGTGCTGCTTTTAAAGTGAAACCTAGTGCAGTCTGTATCAGTGATGAAAAATCACTCACTGCTCTTCGCTGATTCACTTTTGCAGCTTGAAAAAAAATTTATCTGTATTCAGTTTATAGTTTATATGAAGATCGTTTTAAATTGACAAATTAAAAGTTGTTTTATTTTTTAAAGCCTATAAAATTTTAAAACTAAAGGCTTTCGGTTAAACTGTAACACTGAATGGCTTACTTAGTAAAAAAGATGCCATTAAAACTGTATTGTATCTACATTAAAGATTCAATTTGAAATTATGACCATATTGTCATCCAAAAGAAAATTCCCTCCAATTCTAAAGCCATGGCATATACATATATGGTGAAAGTTTGGCTCATATGTGCACAGCCATGCCATACCTTGGCCAAATGTGACAGCTATCAGCCACATTTGGCCCAAACGTTCTTGCTGTCTGGGATACTAATATGCAATGAATCATTATTCAAGAAAAATGTGAGATTAATTATTTTTTAATCGATTGACAGCACTAACAAAAAGCTAAATTTAATGTATCAAATGCATTCTTGTCTTCACAGATCAGAGATTTAGTAACTAAGTTACGAGAGCTTGAGGCACAGGATGTGGAAAGACAATGTGACAAACACCTGAAGCAGGTAAGCAGTCATTTGACTCTTCTTTGAAAGCTGATTTGGTCACTAGTTATGCTAAGGGACTAAATGACTGACTTCTTTTAGGTGTCTTCTCTGGAGAATGAAGTTTGCCAGCTGAAGGCCGTCCTTCAGGAGGAGCAGCAGAAGACCGGGCAGCTGTCCATTACCATGCAGATGGAAATTGACCAGACCAGAGCTTTGATCCAGGTGAAGAAACCTCTATTCTCTGACCCAGGGTTTCACAAATTATTAATTAATTATAAAAGGTAAAATGAACATATAAATGGGGCTGCACAGTGAATTAAACTAAAATGGAAATCACAGTATAGCTTAGTGTGGTTATCAAATCAAAGGTTGCAATTTATTTAAATAAGCACTACACGTGAAGAGTTAATGCAGTGTTTTTCAACATCTCCAAGTGGCTCGCTTCACAGAAGATGCTTCTCACAAACTCCATTTTTTTGTATGTGCTGAGTTTAATGGGCATTGGTTCACTTTATTTACTCATTTGCATGATTTCAAAGATTTCTGTAGACAGAAGTTTCCAAAATTTCTAGGTTCTAAATGTTAAAAGAGGGTTTAAATGTTTGATAGCGAACAATTTAGATATAAATACTAGTAATTTAAGATATAAATATGAAATGTCATATTGTTAAAATATAATTTTGTGCAACCCTATTTATGAATCATTTCAAAAATATAGTCACAATATACCATAAAAAAAAAAAAAAGATTAAATATTTTATGTTTCCCTGCATGACATTTGACCATTAAACAACACTGTAAACATGCAAATACGTTGGTAAATTATTGAAATATTAACTTAAAATCTCAGGTGGTATTTTAAGTAAATCTTTCACGGGTTTGACTGACAAGAAGTTTGGGAATCCCTGCTCTGACCAAATCAATGAATACATGCCTTCACACTTTCTCATCAGTCACAGAACATCCAGCTTCAGCAGGATGCAGAAGAGCAGAGGAGGATGTTTGAGGAGCTGCAGGGCATCCAGAACATCCTCAGCACCACCAAACAAGAGCTGCTGTCCCAGAGGAGAAACAACACACGACTGCAAAACAACATCACTGACGCCGAGCAGGAAAACCTCAGGGTGCCTGATGCAGATCTGACCATTTATAGAGTGTCTTGAACTGACATTGGCGTTGCTGAGGGAATCTTGAATGTTCTTTAGTCAACAGACTGCAATATGAAGTTGTATATAATGATATTAGCTTGTGATATTACTAATTCAAAATGATTTTTGTTTGCTGTTCGAGCAGCTCCAACAACACATTGAAGACTTGAGGAACAGACTAACCAGCAGTCAACAGGAGACCGGCTCTCTGAGGACAGAACTTCAGCTAGCTCTAGTTAGTGTGGACGCTGAGAGGAGGTACAGAGATCCAGGATTATTATAGTTAAAAATAAAACCATAAAAACACATATTTGTTCTTTAAATATGATAAGCTGGGGATTTTATATATATATATATATATATATATATATATATATATATATATATATATATATATGTATGTATGTATGTATGTATATATATATGTATGTATGTATGTATGTATATACATATTTTAAAAAGAGAGTAAAATGGCAAAAAAACTACAATTTGACAATTCAAATAATGAAAATTACAATTACAATAAAAATACAAAATAAAATGTAAATAAACTATATTAATATCTCAGTGATAAAATAACACTGCAGATATCTTTAAGATGAAAAATTAAATGAATGAAGATTTTTGTTGAGTGATTATAAGAAGTTTAGAAGAGATTCTTCATTATTTCTTCAATTGTTTTCCAGTAAATACAACGACAAGCGAATCCACTACAAAAACAAGCTGAGCCGGGCCAGAGGACTTTACCTGAGAGAGACAGGGTGGCGTGACGAAAAAATAAAAGATCTGGAGAAAGAGATTTTTATTTTGAGGAAACAGGAGGAAAAGGTGCAGTAACATGGCAGACTGGGTAATAAAATCTTACAAATTGTGTCACCTTTAAATGAAGATGCCTGCTCTTCATCAGACGTCACACATGATGAAGATGGTCACATCTGAAAACGAGAGTCTGCTTCAGAAGAACAGAGAGCTTCTTTTACAGCTGCACGACTTTGAAGAGGCACAGAAAAATGCTTCGGAGGCAGTAACCTCCATGCAGATGAGGTACGTTTAGTTGTATATGTACACTACTGTTCAAAAGTTTGCGGTTTGTGATTTTTAAAAAGGAATTAATACTGTTATTCATCAGACGTGACAGTGAAGACGTTTACAATGTTACAAAAGATTGCTTTTTGTGTTTGTTTCCACAAAAAAATTCATTTTAACATTGATGATAATAAATGTTTCTTTAGCAGCAAATCAGCACATTAGAATGATTTCTGAAGCATCATGTGACACTGAAGACTGGAGTAATGATGCTGAAAATTCAGTGCTGCATTACATTTTAACATACATTCAAAAAAAGTTATTTTAAATTATATAATAATAGTTTTACTGAATTTTGATCAAATAAATGCAGCCTTGGTGTGCACTTATTATTACTGACCCCAAACTTTTGACTGGTACTTTTGTTTTTCCAATCCAAAAACTGTATTTCTTATTTAACTTTCTCAGGATAAAGTTGCTTGAAGAAGAGAATATTCAGCTTCAGCAGACAACGGCACAAATGTCAGAGCACATCGAGTGCCTGGCGATACTGGCCGAGACGAACTGTGATGTGAGTACAACCCTTAAACAAGAACATTCATTTAAATCTAATTCACAGGTTAACTGAGTAAGAATGCTGATGGCTTAGGTTGTGTACGGTTTTTGTTCACATTCTACTGTAGGAAGTCACTGCCGAGAGTCGCGTCATAGAGGGAGAAGACCAAGCTACTCTACTTACATAAATATTTTTTTTCTTTTCAGTGTAAATTAAGTTATTTTTGTAAACCTAAATATTTCTAAATAAAGATCTCATACCATTTTTTGTGTCGACGTAATCTCAAAAAAACCTTTCCTTTCCCTCATAGGAAAACATAATTGACATAATGACAGGGCAGTGAGTCAATACCAAGTCTGAAAACGCTTCCTTATGTGCCGTCTTCTAGCCCAGGCGCTTTTGTCTAAGGTTTAAGTCCCCCTTCACCAACACCAAACCAGAAATGTGTTGCTTTTAACACTGGATTCCATTGTAATATGAAGGTATCATTTAGCATTATTAATTATATTAGTAGTCATTTTTAAACAAAAGGTAAAAAAACAAGTGAAAAAGTTCAAGTTCTCATTTAAAGGAACGGTTCATTTGCTGACAATTTACTCACCCTCAGACCATCTAAGATGTAGATGAGTTTGTTTCGTCATCTGATCAGATTTGGAGAAATGTAGCATTGCATGACTTGCTCACCAATGGATGCTCTGCAGTGAATGGGTGCCGTCAGAATGAGAGTACGAACAGCTGATAAAAACATCACCGTAATCCACTCCAGTCTGTCAATTAATGTCTTGAGAAGTAAAAAGCTGTGTTTTTGAAAGAAATAAATTCATTATTAAGGGGTTTTAACTTTTTAAATTATCGTTTCTACCAAAACAAAAATCCACAACTCTTCCTCCAGTGAAAATGTCCATCTCCTGTTGCTCTGTCACATCAAAATCCACCAACATATTTGTTTAGAACAGTTTTTTCTTGTAAACAGTGCATATTTCTCTCCTCATTCAGACCCAACAATTTTAATTTTTTTTATTTTTGGAGAAAGCAGTGTTATGGATTATAGATATTTTATTTGCAAGCAATGGTTTACAGTTAAAACACTGTAATGATGCATTTGTTTCTTTCAAAAACAAGATGTTAATTGATGGACTGGAGTGGTGTGCATTATTGTGATGTTTTTATCAGCTGTTTGGACTCTCATTCTGACGGCACCCATTCACTGCAGAGGATCCACTGGTGAGCAAGTAATGTAATGCTACGTTTTTCCAAATCTGTTCTGATGAAGAAACTAATTCTGCTACATGGTCTGAGAGCGAGTAAATCGTAAGCAAATTTTTATTTTTGGGTGAAGTATTACATTTAAGTGACATGAAGATCAGATTTCAACATGCAGGTCTCAACATCAATGCATTTACATAATAAAAAAGAAGGTTAATGTAGTTCTGTGTAAACAGATGCATGTATAAACATATAATGAGCACATAGACTGCTACAGAATTTTCTCATTTATTTATTTGCTTACTTTTACAAAGTCTGTTCCCTCTCCGTGTCTTGACTTTGCATGTAGCAGCCAAGGCAAACCTTATAGAGTACCACAATTGAAGACAATTAAAAAGGTATATTTTATTATAACTAGACATGTAGTCATTTTATATAAACTGGTTAACACTTAAGTACTGTATAGTTTATTTACAGCATGTTCATGCTAGGAAATAAAATTACAGAAAAGTACTGAGTACACAAGTAAACACCAATATGGTATAAAATATATATAAAATGTAATGGTAAACAACTAGTGATAAAATGGTTAAGGCTTAAAATGTGTAAAATTAACATGTTAGTTGTTAATATTTCAACATGGTAATAAGTATAAACATGAATAATAAGCCGAGGAGGTATTCTAGACGTTGATACAGCTACACAAATCTCATGGGCAACTCTACAGCTTTTTTCCCCAATATTGTTCTCGCCTGTGTAAAATTTATAACGGCTGAATCTCACAAGAACATGTCCAGGTCATATTTCACCCCATAATCAAAAGAAAAAAAAACACTGAAATATATTTTGAACAATAGAAAATGAAGCCTATTTTCTGAGGACCAATAAGATTTTTTTGTTTTTGCATTTTTCCGATTGTTCCATACAATTCACCCAAAACAAAAATAATATAATATTAATACTAATATTAAAATATACGTTTGGAATCAGTCTTCTTCTGCTCTTCATCTTATGCTCATCAAGGCTGTATTTATTTGATCAAAAATGCAGGAAAAAACAGTAATATTATTGCAATTTCTAATATTGGTTTCCGATTTTAATATACTTTATAAGATCATTTATTTCTGTGATGCAGCGCTGAATTTTCAGCATTGTTACTCCAGTCTTCAGTGTCACATGATCCTTCAGAAATCATTCTAATATGCTGATTTATTATCAGTGTTATCAAACTGTTGTGCTGCTTAATATTTTTTTTGGAACCTGTGATGAATACAAAGTTAAAAAGAACAGCACTTATTCAAAATAGTATTATTTTCGAACAATATAAGTCTTTCTATCACGTTTTATCCAAAATATTAATTTCTTAAAACAAAAAAAAGAAAGAACAAATTTACTGACCCCAAAGTTTTGAACCGTAGTGTATATTGTAACACAAAATTTCTATTTTGAATAAACGCTGTTCTTTTTTAACTATTTATTTAGCAAAGAATCCTGAAAAATTGCTTCCATTGTCCTCATTTGTAAGTTGCTTTGGATAAAAGTGTCTGCTAAATGACTAAATGTAAATGCAAAGTAAATGTAAAAAAGTATCACAAGTCCCAAAAATATTAAGCAGCACAACTGTTTCCAACATTGATTATAAATCTTCCTATTAGAATGATTTCTGAAGGATCATGTGCCACTGAAGACTGGAATAATGATGCTGAAAATTCAGCTTTGCTTCACAGGAATAAATTACATTTTAAAGTATATTAAAACAGTAAACTTATTTTAAATAGAAATAATATTTTACAAAATGACTTTTTTGTATTTTTGATCAAATAGATACATCCTTGATGAGCATAAAAACTTATTTAAAAAAACATTAAAAATCTTACAGATTTGTAGTTTAGACATACCTCTTATGCAAAAAATAAAAAGCCTTCATTTTCTTTTATTCAAAATATAAAAGTTTGAACATTTCTTGGAAGTTTTCACCCATCTAGAATGTCAAATGCATGCTGACAATCGTAACATAACGCAGGGGGTTTGAATCGGCACACTTTTTTTAAAGTGTTCATTTTAAACACTATACGTGTCCATTCTGAAACATCAGAATCTTTTGAAAACCATTTTCAAATTCCATTTTTGGCACCAGACTACAAGAATTTGTAAAGCACTAAAGGATTAATCTCCCAAACATCTAAATGTGCTGATTTGTCTATAAAGTCAGATTTATAACAGTCCTTTTGAGAAGTTAACATTTAATGCTAAAGCTATTTTCAGTCAGATTTCCCTACAAGCGAGGAAATGTTTTAATATGAAAGAAAAATATTGAATATGATTGACATTACCAAAACACAAGACCATTGGTCTCTAAACCGACTCGAGTTGCCCAAAAGAAGGGGATTTTTCTTTTTCCCCAGACAGCATAGAAAAATATGAGAGGAGGTACTGGACTTGGTCCAAGCTTTAAACATACAACGTACGTCTTCTGATTTTATAATGCATAATACCTACAGTCCCAAACGTTTAGCTGCCAAGAGCAATGCCTTTATTGTCGTAACAGACCAGAAACATTTAAAGCCAAAACTGTGTGGCCTGAAAGTGCTGTGAAACCATCTTTGGATTTCCCGATTATTCCCTCTCAACTCAAAAATGAGTCGGAGAAGAGGAATGTGTGTAATAGAAACTTGCTAAAGCGCTGCTGTGTTTGAGCCTCTATCCACACAGTCTAATACATGTTGGAATGTTCTCAAAAACCGAAACAAACTAACAAACACACACACACTCACACACACAAAAATAAACGTCAAACCACCGAGAACAGGCGATTTTGCTTGCTTATGCCAAGGTTTGGAAAGACTGAGCGACCGTGGGCTGGTCCAGGACCAGCGTGCTCAGATGAGGGAAATGCGAACGGGAACGCTGGGCGATTCGGTCCTTTGTGGTGAGTGTTGACTCACCAGATGTTCTACCACCGTGTGCTTAGACATGTGTTTCATAAGGTAGGTCTCCTGGAAAGGGACGTTAAATGACAGATGTTTATGAAACATAGTGTTAAAAGACTATACACAGCATGAAACTATTTTGTTTGTGGACTTTCTGTATGAGGGCATGTAAGAAAATATTCTCAAAAATAACAGATAGATAAATAAAGATATTTGAAATAAAAACTGTAAAATAAAATTGTGCGTCACATATTTTATCATTTTAATAATGGATCAAATAAAGGAGAATATAAGAAGTGCCACAACTGCGGTACTCAGGGTTAAAATATTAAAATATTTGTTACTTGAAGTTAAATAAAATATAAAATAATCCTCAAAATTATTTTGTTTCAGCTAGTTGCCCAGGCAACATTTATCATTTTTATTTAGTTTAACAATGTATAAAAGCTATATACACATTAAAAAAAAACCTAATAAAATGACTAAAATTTTAATGAAAAGTATACAATTATACTGTATACTAAAATAACACTAGTGGTACCATCTTGAAAACAAACAAACAAACAACTAAAAACATTGTTCAGAAATTGTTCAAATAAATTTATACTTTTCATGTAAAAAAAATATATTAATAAAATGTTAAATTAATATAAAATATGATAAAATATATAAATCATAATCAAGATTTTAAAAGAAGTGAACTTCATTTCTTAGGTACACATTTATTTTTTCCCCAACATTTGCCCTAAACCACCTTTTTGGGATTTTTTTTTTTTGGTCACCTTTTTATGGTCTTATGGTGTGTCCATTTTTTTTTTTAATCTATCAGTTAATGTAAGGTCATAGATACTGCACGCATATTAATTATAAAAGAATCAGCAAACTGCAGATCATAAATGTTTGGGATTTTTAGTATACGGCATGTCACAGCATCTTCATGTCAACTACACATGAAATGATTTAAGATTTAAGATGGTTCTTGTGTCTGAAAGTTTAACAACAACTACTACTACGTCCCACTCTACTCAGTGCAGGACAGTAGAGGAGTCAGAGTGATGAACGCTGTAGTACTTACTGAGGTGTAGGCTCGTCCACACATGCTGCAGCAAAAAGCCTTGGCGTTTTTGATTGCGTGAGCCGACAAGTGGATTTGGAGGGAGGCGGAGTCAGAGTAAGCACGGTAACAGTTGGAGCACTTGTAAGGCTTGTCTTTATTATGTGACCTCTGGTGAGACTGTGGTGAGTAAAGAAAAAGTTAAATGAATTTAAATATATATATATATATATATATATATATATATATATATATATAATATTTTTAGGTTTAGTTTATAAATGTGTGTGTATATAGTATATATTTTTGTATATATTTTCAACTAGCATCATTTCTCATCTATCCTCCACCTATATAATAAATAAATAAAAACACATTTTATGAATATTTAATACATATTTAACATTTTTAATGAACTATGTGAACAATTACAAAAGAAGCGATATTTAGGTCTTACTTGCAGATTGGAGAGCTGTGTGAAGGCCTTTTCACAGCCTGGTTGGAGACATTTATATGGCCGGTCACCTGTGTGGATTCTGTAGCAAAGCAAAATGTGATGACAAATATCAACCTGAAGTTCACAACCTGAGCTCTTCAAATCAAAGCCGTGCACAAACCGAGGCTGAAAAGTCACCTGGTGTGCTGCTGTAAGTGTGAGAGCTGGCGGAAGGATTTCTCGCAGTAGGAGCAGTGATACGGCTTCACTCCCAGGTGGATGCGCAGGTGTTGGGCCAGGTAGGATGCGTTGGCGAAGGACTTGGTGCAGTGAGGGCACTTGTGTGGCTTTGCTTCCGTGTGGGACTTGGAGTGTATCTGCATGTCTGACTTGGAGAAGAACGTCAGCGGACACACTTTACATCTGAAAGATGAAATGCAAATTTTTCCTGAAAACGTGGGGCTTAGAGTATACGTTATGTGGCCAGTAAAATCTGCAAATGGTATGAAAGCAGTTTAGATGACACACCGCAGTTTGGGGACAAATAAAACTAAATGAAAACACACTTTGGGAGGAAGGAAATTCAATTTGTGTTTGCACCAGGAGATGAGACGCATGAAAACAACATGAGACACATGAAAACTAATGACATTCCACATTGCAATATTTACGTTTAGGGCTGTATGATTAATCAAAATAAAATGGAAATTGTGATATGCTTTTCTTATATTTTCTTAAATAGTAAATTTTTATTTTACATTGAAACATTACATTTTATTTAATATTATCTATTTAATAATAAAAATAATAACATCAATGATTATTATCACTAAAAATATTTTTTGAAATATCAAATAATCAAAATGACGTATAAATAACATTTTTGGTCAAATTGTGAAATAAATAAATGAATCAAAAATTAAACTGCAACTGCCATTTTTAACTGAAAAACAATTGCAATTACATTTTTCCCACATCATGCAGCCCTATTTAAATATATACATTTGGCAGATACTTTTATCCAAAGTGACTTACATTGCATTCAAACTATACAATTTATCAGTTAATGCATTCTCTGGGAATCAAACCCATTACGTTGCTGTTGCAAGCAGCATGACACACCATATTTGTACGCAGAAGAAATGCATGCAGTAAATATTCTGAAATATGAGAGCTAACTATTTAAATTTTATATTTAGTAATAATAATGATAACATCAACAACAACAATAATGTTATTATTATTATTATCACAAATTGTGCAGAAGAGCTAAACTGGAGCGCAAGGGTAAAGCGGTAAAGCGTTCTTTTAAAGGGATAGTTCACCCAAAAAATGAAAATTCTGTCATTAATTACTCACCATCATGCCATTCCGAAACCATAAAACCTTCGTTCATCTTCGAACACAAATTAAGGTATTTTTGATGAAACCCGAGAGCTTTCTAACCCTGCACAGACATCGATGTAACTTCAACATTCAAGGCCCAGAAATAAGGACATTGGTAAAGCAGTCCATGTGACATCAGTGGTTCAACCGTAATGTTATGAAGCTACAGGAATACTTTTGTGTGCAAAGAAAATAAAAATAACAACTTTATTCAATGATTTCTTCTCTTCCGTGTCAGACAACAGTACCACGATGCATGCGTGCATTCCTCTGCTTGTAAACAAGGTGCAGCGCATCCAGGTTCTATGTCAGAATGCCTACGGAGTACATCTCGGATTTCATCAAAAATATCTTAATCTGTGTTCCAAAGATGAACAATGGTCTTATGGGTTTGGAATGACATGAAGGTGAGTAATTAATGACAGAATTTTCCAACCTGGTCTCATAAAAATACGTACCTCTGCGCACCTTTTGTGCGACACCGTTTAACATACCTTGCTGCACGTTTCGCCGCAGTTTCAAATAGAAATGTCCACTGAGTGTCGCTAAAACACAGGTTCAATATGTGAACCCTGGCACGTTTTTATTACGTAGATATTGGTACGTATTGCTGGTTTTTTTTATTATGTTGCTTCAGATACGTATTGCAGCGGTTCAGAATTCAAATATCTGGGGACTGTCGCTAAAGGTTAACGGTCTATCGTGTTGGAAATATGCCCTACACCAAATCCAGCCCTAAACCTACCCGATAGTGTTGACAAATGCAAAACTGATATAAAACCGTATTAGCTGATGCAACTGTGCCATTTGAACTTCCTTTTACGCAGATTTTACCTGCTTTGTCGAACCGCAGTTACACGGGATTCGATCCGGTGCTTCTCGTCTCCTAAATCCGTCTCTGTACTCCGAGAGCTACCGAACAAACTTGTCATTTATGAAAACCCATAGATATGAAGCTGGATGTGTGCGATGCTAACGTTCAAAAGCATCAGTTTTCAAATCTCCCAGCATATTAATATTGTTTTGAAGTCATAGCATGATATTCTTCAAGTAATTGTGCGAAAATTACGCTTTATTAATCGCAACTCTGTAAATTTGTGTGAAAGTGTTCATTTATTTTGGAAACTGCAGTGATATGTACTTATTGGTACGCATTTCATGTCACGCTAAAAAGTGCACCCAGGTACGTAAATGCCATGAGACCAGGTAGGAATTTTCATTTTTGGTGAACTAACCCTTTAAACAAATTGTTATCTTCTGAAGTCGTACCTGTAGGTTTTGCCCTCTTTGGCAGTGATGCTGACAGTTGATTGGTCGGCTCCAGAGGCCAGGATTGGGTAGGGAACGACTAAGAGCGGCCCAGAGGGGTTTTCGGCTTTGATCTTTTTGCGACCTCGTCCTATGCTCTTCGGAGGAGGACCCAGCAGTCCTGCCAGTCCTCCGCTGTTTTTGATAATGTCCATCCCTGGCCCACCAGACAGTCCTGAGATGAAGTGTGGGGAAGGAGCGCCTCCCTGACGCGTCTGACTGCTGGTGGTTGGAGTGGTTGGGGTGCTCAGCGTCACGCTCTCTGATGTGTTGTGGTTGGCAGTTCGAGAAGACGTCAGCGACAGTCCTGAAAATGAACCTCACTTTAAGGAACAGTTCTCCCACAAATGGAAATTTGCAGATAATTTACTCACCCTCAGGCCATCCAAGATGTAGAGTTTGTTTCTTAATGGAAACCCATTTTGAACATTTTTAGAACCAATGGATCCTCTGCAGTGAATGGGTGCCATCAGAATCAGAGCTCGAACAGCTGATAAAAACATCACAATAATCCACAAGCAATTCATTTAACCTGTGCATATTTCTCTCCCCATTCAGATGAGACAACTAGTACTTTGTCCAGAAGTTAAAACGCCTTGATGAATTTGTTTATTACAAACACGCAGTGTTTCGCTTCACATGATGTTAATCGACATGTGGATTATTGGGATGTTTTTATCAGCTGTTTGGACTCTCATTCTGACGGCACCCATTCAATGCAGAGGATCCTTTGGTGAGCAAGTGATGTAATGCTGCATTTCTCCAAATCTGATGAAGAAACAAACTCATCTACATCTTGGATGACCAGAGGGTCAGCAAATTTTCAGCATTTTTTCATTTAAGGGTGAACTGTTCTTTAAATGCAATTGCATTCACGTACCTGACAGATGATTCGCTCTGGATGGCTGGTCTATGATTTGCCGCAAATGCCAGTCTTCCCACAATCCTCTTGCTTTAATAGCTGTTTTATCGTCCAGATTCAAGTTTACGTCACCCAGAATACGACCTGCCCACATTATGTGCACAGTTAGCAGTATGCATGTGTCTCAGTGAGCAGATCTGTGCTATGCAGCGGAGAACGTACCTGCGACGGTGCTGGAGGCGGGTCGAGCGTGTAGGGCGATGTCGGGCTGGGTGGTGCTGTGAGCATGGAGGCCCGGCATCTGCTGCAGCTTAGGCGTTGATATATTGTGCTGCCCACCTTCTGTGGCCGTGGGTGGCACCAGCAAGGGCTGCTGGGAAGGGACCGAAGTGGGCTGCAGGTGTGGAGGTCTGATTTTCTCCGCCATGAGCTGTTCTTTGATCTTGTTGATCAGCACGAGGTTATCCAACTGGGGAAAAAAGGGGGAAAGTGAGATTAGAACAAGCAAATGGTTCAAATCCTCCTGGTACTGAACTACTGAAATGATGAGAAGAACATGCGTTTAATCCTGTAAAGCCTTAAAAGTCAGAAAAATCTCATTTACGGCAGTACGCTGAATATTTAGAGGCCTTGGAAATTTTATATGATACAGCAGGCTTTATAGGGTTAAAAGTGTTTACGGTCTAGAGAAAGATCTGACAGAACATTTAAAAGATAAGATGTGTTTTAAGCTCTACACTTTAGCATCCTGGCGCCCTTATCTGCTACTTAAGACAACTAGTAAACAATAAAGATTAAGCCTAGTGCTGAACCAAAATAAATTATTGATGCTAAACTTTTTAGATACACGACAAGGATTAATGAAGTCTGTCCATTGATGCATGTTTGTTTCCTTACCTGACCAGGAATAGATGGTGGAGGAGGCCAGAAGTATGGATTATTAAATCGAGGTTCTGCCATTCTGAAACACACACAGTTATGCTTGATTAACAATGCTTTATTTTATCACCATTCATTGTTATGTAGTTTTTATTTGACCAACCTTAGGCTGAGAACAAACCAAATGGATCTTTTCAGGAATGCATATTTAATTTGAATTACTTGTTGCTGAGAGATTAAAAGATCAGAAGACAACAATGACTGATAATGACAACGTTTTGGGGGGGAAACGATGCAGCAGGATCTGAAGGTTGCAATGTTTGCCTAGGCCCGAAACACACACTGCACCGAGGTAGTAGCCTTTAAAAATCACACTATGGCTGCTGGAAGGTTCACAAAAATGTACAATTTCTCACTGAAGGCTCTTGGCTCATATGTGACTGAATGAGAGTGAGGCAGCTGAAATAAACTGGAAAAAAAAATAAAAAATGCTGGGACTTAAAGGAACAGTTCACCCAAATATGAAAATGTGCTGAACATTTACTCTCCCTCATGCCTTTTAAGATGTGAGTTTGTTTCTTCATTGAAACAGATTTGGAGAAATGTAACATTACATCACTTGCTCACCAATGGATCCTCTGCAGTGAATGGGTGCCGTCAGAATGAGAGTCCAAATAGCTAATAAAAACATCACAATAATCCACAAGTAATCCACACAACTCCAGTCCATCAGTTACCATTTATAAACTGTGTGTTTATAAGAAACAAATCCATCATTGCGATGTTTTTAACTTTAAACGGTTTCTTCTGGCTACATTATGAGTACTCTATCCATAATATTGCTTTCTCTAGTGAAAAAGACGTCTCATCTGAGTCAGGAGAGAAATATGCACAAATCAAGCACTGTTTACGAGCAAAAAAAGAGTCCAAAACAGTTCTAAACAAAGATGTCAGTGGATTTTGATGTGAGAGGACAACAGGAGATTTTTCACTGGAGGAAGAGTTATTATGGACTGATTATAGACTGATATTTTGTCCAGAAGCAACGCTTTAATGATGGATTTGTTTATTACAAACATGCAGCTTTTCACTTCACAAGATGTTAATTGATGGACTGGAGTCGTGTGGATTATTGTGATGTTTGGACTGTCATTCTGACGGCACCCATTCACTGCAGAGGATCCATTAGTGGGCAAGTCATGTAACGCTACATTTCTCCAAATCTGTTCTGATGATGAAACAAACTCATCTATATCTTGGATGACCAGAGAGTAAGTACATTTTCAGCAAATGTTAATTTTTGCGTGAACTTTAACGGAGCAGTTTTCTTTAAAACAACATACACTTGTGATTCATTAGAAATATGGCCAGAAAAGTACATTAAGTAGGATTAATTTTAACATTAAACGGTGTTCTTAAGGAATCAAACACTGGGATCATGTACAGCTTTAAGTACAGAATTACAGTAAAGCTTAATTATAGTGATATGGAATGACTGCCATTGTTCAGAGGCTTGTTGGCTTAAGTCTTGAACTAATACTCTTATTAACTGCAGACTGTGCCTTTAAATGCATCAGCACATTACTTAGCATTATTCATGACACAGTGATATGAATATGATACAACACAGATCAAGCATTTCAAGCAAACTCATGCTGTTTGTTCATACACAGTTCACACACCCACAGCAGATTACTCAGCATTGCCAAACTCAACATGACACTCATTGGGAAAATCAAACAAACTACATCTTCCAAAAGCAAGACACTTTGAATATTACTTGTTGCATTGCTGGCATTGTAATAGCAAAATAAAAATACATTTGCTGTGATGGTGCAAACTTCCTTATCACAAATTTTACAAGCAGAAAGCACACTTTCAAATAAAAGCTGACTGTAAAGTCATAAAGAGAAAATAAAAAACATAATATTTGAGCATTTAAATGTTAAAACCTGAAAATGTCAAATGCATATGTAAATGTGGCAGATTCATATGGAAAAGTGAAAACTCTACCCCACAGTTTTAGCAGGAAGTGAAACAGACACCCTTTCAGCATCATTAAGGAAATATTCAGCAGGGTCTGGGCTCATATATTTGGACATATCGCTTTTATTATTTTTGGCTCCGCTAAATGAATTTCTCTGCAAGGCCCTTTAGTCAAACACTCTCAAGACCCATAAGCACTGCCAAAACATTCATAGCACAGTGTCATGGACATAATGCAAGAAAACGATACGCCTAAAGTAATCACACCGTATGGAACCGTTTCTTAAGGTCCAGATGGGTGAAGGTAAAAATTAGAAGGGCGGAAAGATGAACGTCATTGTCCTGTTTGTTCAATACAACCACTTCAAGGAATCTTCTTTTTCCTGTAAATACTAGATAATGTTATCACATTTGAATAAAGCCTACTGACTTTGACAACTTTCCCAATTTAAAAAAAAAAAAAAAAAAAAAAATTTACTTTTCTGGGATTTTTTCTACCTTGTTGTTGTGGTGGTCCTAGTCAAAAATGACTGGCCGACAAAGAATCGCTTATAGATATCTTGTTATGCTATATTATCACCAAATACAGGATTTAATATTTTAATCAACTTGTTTTAACTCAGTTACCACAGGTTTTGTGTTTCTTTTTGGAACTGATTTTTTATTGCACCTCAGTTTTTGAGTGAATATTGCCAAAATGACCCACATGTAATGCTTTTTTGATTTAAAAACAAGGTACATAAGTTTAGATAAATGAGGCCTACGAGTTCCAAAGAAACACAAAACCAGTGTTAAATGAAAGAAAAAAGTTGACAAAAAGGCTGAATCCAAGATTTGGTGATAATACAGCTTAGCATAATGAGAAATTTACAAGCGATTTTTAAAAGACCGGAAACATCAAGTTTTCAAATGCAAAATAGCTTATATGTAAACAAATCAAATGTGACCCTGGACCACAAAACCAGTCATAAGTAGCACGGGTATATTGTAGCAGTAGCCAACAATACATTGTATGGATCAAAATTAGCCTATTGATTTTTTCCTTTTATGCCAAAAACATTAGGATATTAAGTAAAGATCATGTTTCATGAAGATATTTTGCAAATTTCCTACCGTGAATATATATAAACTTAATTTTTGATCAGTAATAAGCATTACTAAGAACTTCATTTGGACAACTATTTTGATTTTTTTGCTCCCTCAGATTCCAGATTTTCAAATAGTTATATCTCGGCCAAATGTTGTTGAATCCTAACATCAATGGAAAGCTTATTTATTCAGCTTTCAGATGCTGTATAAATCTAAATTTCAAAAAATGTACCCTTATGACTGGTTTTATGGTCCAGAGTCACAAATTATTATGAAATGCCATTAACTAATAGCACTGAAATTCACGTACAATATTTAGAACTCAAAAGTACTTCCAAGAATACCATGGTAACACCATAGTAAGCGTTCCAAAATAAACATGCACCATTTAGATGTACATTCATCTGATAAAAAGGTGCATTGCAAAAGCAAATACATTTTCACGCTACAATAGCGTAAGCTTCATTTTATAATCAAATCTACTTATAGCTATTCCTAGTTTCTTCACATATCAATGATGCTGAGGTGAAGTCTGTGAGCGACAGGCTGCCTAACACCATTTAAAACTATTGAACACGCTAATAAAAACCACCCAGAAGCTTTAAACGACATGTAAATATCAAATCAACATTTTGCCGAAGAATGACACGTCTCAGAGGCTTTGATATAAACTGAGAGAAAACTTACTCAACTTTTTCTTTTATTCTATCCGCATCCTTGAAAATATTCTCAATTAAAGCACGTCGCCTTTGATCAAACGTCAAATTAAAAACAGTCGCAAAATAACGGAGGCGAACGGACGCGTTTCGTGGCTTCTGAAAGTCCAGGTCCCCGGTGTCTGCCTCTCCCACATTCTCAGACAGTTTTATTAAAAATTTCAGACAAAAGGAAAACAAAAATGGCAGCCTGTCTTATTTTTATAAGGACAGGGCGCCATATTCTGCAGATCCCAAAAATTTTAGCCACAAAAATAAAGCGTGTGATTTCAGATGAAAAGAGCGACGCGTAAAACGCCGCATTATTTGCATTAAGTGCGCGAATGATTGTTTACTTAGATCTGCAGGTTTGAATAGCCCGGCTGGAGGAGAAAAAAAGAGGAAAAAAAAAAAAACGAGAGACTTCCTACAACAATCATGCGATGCGAACAAATCACGCAGATGGAAACACACGCGCATCTCTTCAGCGAAAATGTAACATTTCTATCGTGACGCAATTATGCACTAGCGTGCAGATGCAACATTTTTGCAACATGCGTCCGCTTTTGATTTTTTTTCTTTTATTTGAACTTTTTGCTCACTCGAATGACTGCTAGCGTCGCTTCAACGCATCATGCAAATGTCGAAAAAAATTCTATGCGATCGTGAAGATGAAAAGAGCGCGACAGACATACCTTGCACGCCTCGACGGTGGATTTATTAGATTTAATGAAAGGTTCAGATGTTCTTTCGGCTTTGCCTTCAGAGGGAGTTCAGACCTTCCGGGTCGCCTGCCGTTCACTTCTGGGTGCTGCAGGCACAGCGCTAGAACAGCGAAATCATATATGATCAAATATACATCAGAGCTTTCCACATTAAAATAATCGTTCAAATCAGGACTGTTTAACATTTTGTGTTACTGTAACGTCCTATGAGAAGTCAGAGAACTGATTTCGACGATATGGAGCTCAAAAGAGCAGACTCTGAGATATGGAGCGAAATCATAGAAAGAATAGATACTGTAATATTCGTTTTCTATTAAAAAAAGCCATTTGAAATAAGACATTGTTTTGTAACAGTACTGAGGAATTGCATAACGTCCATTTATACCTCTGTGTCTCATGGAATGTAAACAGTAGGTTGGATTTGGAATAGAATAGAATAGAGATACTATGTAACAATATAAATATATAGGCACTACTAATTCAACCAGTTTAGTTATTATTTACCATTTTCAACATCTAAATACAGTCATCAGAACTATGAAATACCACAAAGTGAAGTATAGGAATTACGAGTGACCTTAAAATTATGAAAGGTGAAAAAAAAACATTGTTATACACACACACACACACACACACACACATATACATAATTATATAATTTATCGTTAGTGAACTTAACCTGTAAGTGTCTACAAAACAAATTTCAATTATTTAAGCATAAGGCTTTAAATGAAAAGGTTTATAAAGATGAATATCACAACTAGTTTTACATTGTTAACCTTGTTGACATTGACTTGTTGGCTATGTTTACAATACAATAAACAATACAATACACAAAGTGTAAAAGTCTTCAAGTATATTATTATTAATATTATAATATGTTTGTGTCTAATAGTTCATATATATTCCTAGTTAATTATGTAAAGTAAATATTAATTTATAGTTAAAGCTTTTTGGTTACTTGAAATAAAAATAAAATAAAATAAAGCAAAACATAAACAAACATATTTCAGCTTTAGTGTTAACTTGATGTACTAAAATAACTCAAACTAAAATGAAAAAAAAAATTACGTAGACAATTTCTGATCTGAATTATTATACTTAACAAAAACTAAAACCATAAAAAAATTTCATTACTTGAAATAAGATAAACTTTAACTGAAAATGTATATATATATATATATATATATATACATATATATATATATTATTACTATATTATATATTACTTATATACATATGTATATATAACTTCTTTTATTTGAGCTGTATATATAACTTATTGAACATTGCTCCCTTCTATTTGGTTTAATTTGGTGTACTAAAATAACTAAAATAATAATAAAAAACAAGGCTATATAGACACAATCGTTTCTGGTTAGGGTTGGTATAGTTAACTAAAACAAAAACAATTCTAACCTTATCATGTTACTTGAAATAAAATAAACTTTAACTGAAACAAAATAAAATAAAATAAAAAACTTTTATTTCATTTTTTTGATTTTCATTTATTTTATTTCAGCTAGTTGCCAATATTTCACATCTCTATTTTCTTTAACTTGACATATTAAATAACTAAAACTAAAATAAAAATGAATTAAAAACTATAGTCTATGAACATTTTTAAAATGGCTAACAAAAATTAAAAGCACAACAAAACAACTAAAATGAAAATAAAACAAAATATAAGATACAACATTTTATTTGATTGATAACAGATACATTTAAGGACTTTGCTGGTTTGTTTAGTCTTCGATCTTCGTCTGAACGGTAGATGGCAGCACGCGCTCAGTCCTCTTCAGTCTGACTGTAGCGGCGGCGTGGAGCAGTCACACAAACATCAGTCAAATAAAGCTCTCCGAAGCGTGCTGTGTGTGTGCCACCAAGAGACACGAGAACTACATTAGGAAGTCGCATGCGCACATCTGAGCACCTGTGGTCGTGGAGGAAGCAGATGGACTGGTTTCTGTAGTCAAACACTGACACTCCCTCCACACAGACACGTGCTTTGAGTCTAGGTAACATCACAAAAAGAGAAGAGTAAATGTTTGGACACGTCCCACTGGGGGAGGGGAGGAAGAGAAATGCACACAAACACTCACTGAGAAGTCAGAAAGACGAGTGGACAGCCGCTGATTGACTGCTGGTGTGCTCAGGATCTGTCTGTGCTTGGACCTGCAGCTCCTCAGATGTCTGAGGTCACATCCTTTCATCTCTAGTTTCTGGTGAGTGAGTCCATCAGGTTGTGCTGGCCCTGTAATTATGACCAAATGCAAAATGCTGTTGATCTGAATTTTCATAAGAATATACCCCGAGTAGTGGATGGAGTGGAAAGCTCTTGAAAAACCTTATATATATACTCAGATTTGAACAAAATGCTCAGTGCAATACTACACTAGAAACAAATGCTGAAGGTGCGAGACACGATACAATCAACAAATTGACAGCAGTGCTAAAAAAACACTAGATGTGCTGAACACAGATGTTGGTAGTGTCAGTAACTGCAGGTTTTCTGCTATTGTGACACCTCAGCCGTCATTTTGAGAAAATTTCATTGTAAATATATATCACTGATTATTGAGGTAAGGGACAAAACATGTCCTACACGCAAAAGCCCTCTTTTGGAAAAATTAATTTAAAAAACTTAAAATTTACATCTAAAGGAAATCTGTGTAGTCAGGGCATTCATTGCTTCTATAAAAAAAAAAAAAAAAAAAAGAATTATAATAATAATAATTTTGTATTATTTTAAACACATTCTCTATACTTGGAAAATACTGTAATTCAACCTGTCCTCAGCATAAAGTGTTTAAAAATGCAACTCACTTTGTGTCAATGTTTCTTAATAAATCAGGCGATGTTCTGGTAATCTTAACTTTTGCCTGCTGCGTAAGTCATGCAGGTCAGACACTAATAAAATGTACATAACTGATGGGCTTTAAAGACAGGCTTCACAAACACTTACCACTTAACACTAAACCTAACATAAGTTTCTTGTATTTCATGAGTTACTGGACACCCAGAATGAGACTGGAATCCATTGGAAGGATTGTTGCATTAAATTAAATGTTAGTTTAGTGTCTTAATTTGTTGTCTTGTCAGTCAGTTGTTACAATCTCAGCTGGACCTTTGTCAAAACCATCAGTATTTGTTAACTGCAGTTTTTGAACACTGTATGTATTTAACACTGTCAGATGAAGGTTTCTGTTATTTTTGAAAGAAATATTTTATTTAAATTTTTATTCATTGTGTTAAAATAATAAAAACGTCAACTAAACTAAACTAAGTATTGGTTATATTGGCCATTCTACAGAATTAGTCCAAACTGCTGTACCACAACCAAAAAAAAAAAAAAAAAAAACCATTTAAAAAGCATTTAAGTAATCAAATCTTAGATGTTTACTAAGATCCTTCTATTATTGAAACCCACAATAATATATAAAATATTAGAAAGCTTATGTATATTGATTAAATTCGTTGAACTGCAGGTAGTTCCAGGTCAGTTTAATCACGTTCTATATTAATGCGCTTCCTATAAACATTGGTAACCATAGTAACATACAGTTACAGTTGAATAATACAGACGAAAATAACCGTCATTTTTATCGTTCCGGTCAAATATTGCAGCACAAATATTATTAACATCTTTAATATGTGAATGCTGGCAAATGACCATGGCATAAACGGGATATTTTTCAGCACATTTTGAACACATTTACCGTTGATTATCCCTTACACACACATATATAAATCATTTTGAGGTAAATGTGTTCAAAATGTGCTGAAAAATCTGTGTAACTTTAAGGAACCTCACTACCGAACACCTTTTTTCTACAATTAAGCACACTTTTTTTGGGAGTTATTACATAAAATGTAGTTTTTATATGTGTATCACTGTTCAGAACTCTGCTAGCTAACCATGTGCTGATTAGCATCTAGGTTCAAAATGATCTAAAATTGTCACTACTGAAACAGTCACTACCGAAACATTTGGAGGGGTTTCGGTAGTGACATCTTTGGGTTTTTTTGGGTGTTATTACATAAAATTGTCACTACCGAAACATGTCATCATTGTTTCGATAGTGACAAAAGTGAACACATAATCCTCATTTTTGGGGGAAATAAGCAAAATATTAGTACACTTGTGCAAAAGTTTTGGGTTTTAGTAGTGTACATTTACAATTTCCCAGGGAAAGCAAGAGCTGATAAAATGTAGAAACTGTAACTTGAATGCAATGTAAGTCGCTTTGGATAAAAGCGTCTGCTAAATGCATAAATGTAAATGTACAATGTAGATGTAAGCAAAATCTTAATAGATAGATATAACCCTTCTAATTAAATTATTATTACTGTATTTCGGTAGTGACAACTTTGGGGAGAGGACAAATATTCCAAATCTTTCTGAAAATACCTCGGATATTATGCAATTTGCGCACACACAAAATGTTGGAAAAAGTCTTTTAACCCTTGTGCAGTCCTTATTTGGGAGTCACACTCATGGTATTCACGGTCAAAAGTGACTGGACACCTGAAATTTAATTTTTTTTTTCTTCAGTAAAATCAATCTAATATATTTTTGTTCAATAATATTTTTTCTTTTTTCTTTTGTATTTTGAGAGAATTTTATGGTACTAATTAATATTTATGCAATAATTATGATAAATTTTTCCCATTGAAAATAGTAAAAAAAAATTTTTTCACATTTTTTTAAAAATTATTTTTCAATTTATGCAGTATTTCAGATGAAAATAGACACTAGGCCTTTAAATTCCAATTTTTGAATGCAGATTAGCACCTCCTGGTGTGAGCAAAGAAAGAAAAAACATGTAATTTCATGGTGTAACCACTAGTTGCCTGTATAGGACTCTATAGAGAGTCTTGTGAATTCCCTAGTTGTTTTTAGACATAATTGTTTACTTTTATTAGGTTGTGGATATAAATGTATATTTAGGCATTCTCAAAGACTACTTTTTGTCAAGGTTTATATTTTTTTGGATTATTATTATTATATAGGTTTTTGCATTATTATTACTACAGTCAACCCTGAACACAGAAAGCATTTTGTTACACAAAACATTAAAAAACTATACAAATGTAACAAAAATGAAGAGGAATGCTTTATCAGAGCCTAATCCTTCAGGGTCTGATCTGATTTCAACCTCTTATTTCACTCAACTCATTTTGGCTATATGGTTACAGCCATACCAATTCATTTGAGTGTGTATAATTGTATATGTGTGTGTGTGTGTGTGTCTGTGTGTGAGTGGATGTATCTGTTTTACACTCTTGATGTTTTAGAGTACAACCCATTCCTTGTTGTCCACTTTTTAACTGCATTGTAGTTGAATTATTGATTTTATTTTACATAGTTGCTGTGTTACAGGCACACCAGTTCATTGGGGGGTGTGTGTGTACAAGTGTGTGTGTGTGCGCGTGTGTATGAGTGGATGTGTTGATTTTGCACTCTAGATGTTTTAGAGTTTCACCCCTTCATTGCTGTGCAATGTTTTTCTGCATTGTTGGGGATTTGTAGATTGTACACACAAAAATGTTCTGTATTTTTTAATTTTTTAGAGATTAAAATGAAAATAAAAGACACACTTACGAATAATCCACAATAAGACCAGGAAGGTGTTTTAAGAAAATAAATAGGGTCAAGTTTGATTTCATTATTGCCTTTAAGTGAATCTTGGGGCGTGAACATCATCTGACTTTCACATCTTGTGCATTTATCATCAGCTTCCTTCCAGAGATTGTGCACCACAACTCTTAAATGAAACATCAAGTGACACTGTATTTTTAAGTGTGAAGATGGAGGGTGTTCTGGGTGTTACGCTGCGTCTGTGTGTGTGCAAACTGATGAGCAGCATGCTGTTGTGTTCGTCTGTAATCACACACACCATCACTGCGGTCAGTCTGTGCTGCTGCTGCCTGCTGTTATTTACAGACCTCGCTGTCACCGGTAAGCAGAACCACAAACCTTGTCCACATTCTCCACTTAATTCACCACTTTGAAGAGACAACTCCCCAAAATGAAAATTTGCTGCTAATTTACTCACCCTTAGGCCACCCAGGATATAGGTAAAGAATTGTTGAATAAAGTTCTTTTAGTTTTTTGAGCAACAAAAAGTATTCTCGTAGCTTTATAAAATTATGGATGAACCACTGATGTCACATGGACTAGTATTTTGTCGAAGTTCTTGGTACCTTTCTGGACCTTGAACGTGGTAGGACCCTTGCTGTCAGAAAGCTCTCAGATTTCATCAAAAATATCTTAATTAGTGTTCTGAAGATGAACAACGGTCTTGTGGGTTTGGAATGATATGGGTTTGGTGAGTAATTAATGACCGAATTTTCATTTTTGGGTGAACTATCCCTTTAGTCATATGTGTATACTTTGTCATTGCTTGATTAAGTAAATGAACTAGTGAAATGAAACGAAAGAACCAGTTTACAGAAAAGAATTTCTGGATTTCCCTGTTTGCCTGAGGCTCTGGTTAACAGGTAATAATAATCAGTTTCTTACACAGACTGATTGTTTGCCTCATTATATCATTAGGAGCCACGGGTATTTTTATTTATTTATTTTTTTTCTCAAAAAAGAAACTGGCCGCCATTGACTTTGCATTTTATGAATCACCAAGGACCACGGTTTCAGCTAAAAATCTTCCTTACTGTTCTACTCAAGAAAAAAAGATGGCCTTCTTGGGTGAACTTCTCCCTTTAATGCCTCTTTTGTGTTCCTCCAGTGTTTTTGCTCTACGTCTGGTTCATGGAGTCCTGGTTGGCGCCTTTTTACGTGTCTTCAGATGTCATCGCCCTTCGATTTCTGCTCTTCCTTTGCAAGGCCTATGGAGCTGTGTTGCTGCTGATGCCGCCTTTGATTGCTGTGGAGTTGTTGGTTGATCTGCTGTGTCCTCAAGGCAGGCGAACAAAGGGACGAGATGCAAGTGCATCCCTCTCTAGTACAGTTGGCTATTTGGGATGTTTTCTAGCATGGAGCGTGAGCGGGATCTACAGCAGCCGTGACTGGATGCTGGAGCAGATCTCAGTGGAAACCTGTCGGAGAAAAGGTGGCCATCTTCTCACCTGTCTTCCCAGTGCTGATGAGTTTTCCTGGGTTCTTCCTTCTATGGTGGTCCTGTTGAGTTTAACAGGGAGCCTGGGTCTGTTCAGGACGAAGGCATCCCGAAGACTGCCTGACTCATCTAAAAACACACAGAAGGGCGAGAAAAAGGACTATTTGGGCCACGGGCTAATGCATGTGTCACAAACTCTGGTTGACTCAGAAAAAACACCCAACAGCTGTGGCGTTCACATTGCTGGCTTTGTGAACAGCGAGCCACGGCGGATCTGTCCTGGGAATGGTGTACTGTGCACTCAACAAACCGGTTTGGCAGACAATATTGAGAAACAAAAGCAATCATCCAGCCTTGCAACATTTGCACAGTCCAAAACCGATCTTCCTGTGGAAGTCACGTCATTGGCGGTCTTTAACAGGACAGATGCAAAGTCTCAAAGCAAACGTTGTTGGTTTCCCAAAAGGGAAAGTCCCTGCTCAGGGCGAGAAATCTTCACAGGGTTGGTATGCATGGCTCTGGTTTGTGTTTTCCCTACAGTCGTCAGCGGGAATATTCTTCTAATCTTTAACCTGGAGAATCTGGTGGTGTACAACTTGAAACTCTTATCTCTATCAGTTAACAGAGTACCGGATCTGTAAGTGCTGAAGGGCAGATGTGTGTATAAACAAATAAAAGTCTGTATATTTAACCATCTGGTGCTCTTTGGTCTTTTTATTTATTTAAATTATTTTTTTTTTACAATAGTTTACTTCATCAGAATGATACAAAACTTTGTAAAGGTTTTGGCACTTGTGTGAAAAAAAAAAACTAAAATTGAAAAGGTGATTTAAAATCATAGGACACGAATGAAGAACCAATTTCTTCTAGAGGACAGGCTTGGTACTGCACCTAAAAAAAAAATTTTTTTTTTGAGATATCGACCTCAAATTTGGAAAATAACTTTTTTTTTATGTAACTTTTTTCACTTCAGCAATCTGCCATGTCTTTTTTTTTTTTTTTTTAAAGAGACCAAACTTAAGTCTGTGCTCTAAACCATTCAAATGTAATTTAATGAAATGAAATTGTAGTTAATAGGCAATAAATGTATAAATATAATTCATGCATAAATATAATTTAGTACCATAAAAGCCCCTAAAAATGTGTGTATATACAGTATGTGTGTGCGTGTGTATACAGTGCACAGCATAAATGAGTACACCCCCTCTGAATAAATATAAAAGATGTATTTTCTTAATGATCACTAATATAATTCATGGAAATATGGTAAAATTGAAATGTATTAAACATATACGTAATAAAAACAGCAAAATATATGCCAATATTTTCTGTAAGATAACTAAATTAGCCAATTTTGTTTAAATGAAGGATTGCGGAAATGAGTACACCCTAGATTTAATTCAGCAAATGTATAATATTCTAGTACTTAGTATGTCCTCCAGAACTTTAAGTATACTGCTCTGACCCTCTTGGCACTGAGTGTACAAGGTCATGACAAATTTACACATCTGTCCTGTTTAACTCCTGGAGGACGACCTCCTTGAATGCTCTGGTCTTTAATGGGGAGTTTTGCTCAGCTCGTCTCTACAGAATCCCCCACAGCTGCACAAGAGCGTTAAGATTGAGTGAAATACATGTCCACTGAAGGATTTTCACCTTGGGAGAATGAATATCTTCATTGTCATGCTGAAGAAATGCCCAATAATGCAGGGAATGAGGGGAGGGTAGCATCTTCTGTTTCAGGTTTTTGTATTGCATCACACAGTAGTGTGTGAATTCATGACAGCGTTGATAAAGCACATCTATACCTCACACCTTCAGCACTCACTCATCCCTATATAAGAGCTTTACCACCACTGAACGTCACTGTACTCCTCTAGCAACACCAGAACATTTTGGATGCTTTTGGATCCGAAATGATTGACTTGGTCTCTTGAGACCAGAGTATGGATTCCCAGAAGTCTCTATTTTGTAAATATGTGCCTTGGAAGAGGTTATGAGTTTATTTTGCTTTGACTAATTCTAGTGGTGACAACAACCATGCATGTCACTTCTGCAGGCTGCGTCATGCTCTGTGAGAGAAAGTGTCACTCTTTTCATAGCTTTTGCCGGCTCTGAGACACTTGCATGTTATTTCTCCTGCTCTTTTTCTAGCAAAAAAAAAAAAGAAAATGAAAACTTAAAGTGAAGACCTGATTATTTCAGGAGCCTTGTCACAAGTCCATTGTTTTTGAATGTCGGTGCTACTTCTGAAGTGAAGCTACTTCTGCTTCACTTAAAACAATAATTTGGTATTCCTCTTGTACCATTGTCCTCTTTTATGCTAAGAAATAATTCAACTGGCAGTTCTCTCCCCGGTGGTTCCACTGCTGCCAGCATTAAGTCTGAGTATGATTCAGTGCGCTGCATAAAACTTTTAATTGTTAGGAAATTACTTGTCTTTAACAGTTTTGCTTCAATATACTTACCTGTTGATCTAAAATAGCCTTAAACCTATACACTTTTTTTTTTTTTTATTTAGTAACTTTCAGGAGGGTGTACTCATTTTTGCAACAACATTTTATCAGCTGGTGAAATTCATGTTCAATCAGATTTAAATCTGGAGATTGACTTGGGCAATCTAAGACTTTCCATTTCTTTGCCCTTATAAATTCCTTGACTGCACTGGCAGGTGTTTTGGGTCATTGTCCTGATGCAATATGAAGCACTTCCCAATGAATCTGGTGGCATTTTCTTGAATATTGGTAGGCAAGATGGTTTTGTACTCTTCAAAATTCATTCTGCTACTGTCATCATACATTAAGTCATCAGTAAAGTTGAGAGGGCCTGTTCCAGAGACAGCCATGCATGCCCATGCCATGATGCCACCTCCACCATGCTTTACAGATGAGGCTGTGTGCTTGGGATCATTGCAGTTCCCTTTTTTTCTCCACATTTTTGCTTTCCCATCACTTAGATAAAAGTTCTAAATCTTTGTCTCATCGGTCCATAAACACAGCTCCAAAACTCTTCTGGCTCACCTTTGTGCTTTTTTACAAACTCTAATCTTTCCTTTCTATTTTTGGAGCTGGTCAGAGGTTTGTATCTTGCTGTGTAGCATCTGTAATTCTGTGTCAAAGTCTCCTGAGGACAGTAGATTGTCAGAGCATCACCCCAGCTTTCTGGAAGTTGTTGGTGATTTTACAGACACATCTTTTAGGGTTCATTTTCACAGCTTCTATGATTTGTCTGTCATCAGCTAATGTTGTTTTCTCAGCCGATCAGGTAGTTGTTGGTTGCTGGTGTCGCTGGTGGTTTCCAAACTCTTGATTTCTCCATGCCCTTTGTTTTAGCTAGAGCTCTAACTGACTTCTTCTTTTCTTTTAGCATCCAAATTGCTTGCTTTTCTCTCAAAGTCAGCTCCCTCGTCTTCATCCTGGTTTGTGTGTCATCATAGAATGCAAGATTCAGAATGCAGAAGTAATGGATATAACTGATACAACACATTCCCTGCTTTTAATATCTGAAGAATTAATGCAACAGGACACAGCTGATCACTCAGAAAGACCTGTGAGGCAACTTTTCCAATACTTGTGCTCACATCAGATAGAGGGATGAAACTCTAAAAGTGCTGAACTTCTTAGCTGGTAAAACATCTATGTGTTGAATCACCCAATAATAAAATGTGACATTCTGTAGTTTTGTCTCATATTCATCTTTTAATCATATTTGTAAATGTCTTGTCTCCACAGCCAAACAGGAATCACAGGAATAAATTAAATTTTAAAATATATTCAAATAGAAAACAGTTATTTTAAACTGTAAATATATATATATATATATATATATATATATTTTTAACTACTTTTGCTGTACCTTGGATCAAATAAATGCAGGCTTGGTGAGCAAAAGAGACTTATTTAAAAAAACATTAAAAATTCTTACTGTTCAAAAACTGGTAGTGTATATATACAGTGGTATGCGAAAGTTTGGGAACCCCTTGCAGAATGTGAATAATTTTAACAAAATAAGAGAGATCATACAAAATGCATGTTATTTGTTTATTTAGTACTGTACTTTTTTTTTTTTTACAGATCTGCATGATTCACATATGTCACATTTTCAGGTCAGAAAATCCGGAATTCCAGATTAATCCGGAAAAATCACATCCCTGATCTATCTATCTATCTATCTATCTATCTATCTATCTATCTATCTATCTATCTATCTATCTATCTATCTATCTATCTATCTATCTATCTATCTATCTATCTATCTATCTATCTATCTATCTATCTATCTATCTATCTATCTATCTATCTATCTATCCAAATTCATGTGTGTGTGTGTGTGTGTGTATACACTGTAAAACAAAAAAATAAAATAAAATTGAGCCAACTTAAAATTTTAAGGCAACCAGCTTCAGCAGATTTTTGTGGGACTTATTTTTATCAACTTATCAACTTATTTTTGTGGGAGATTCTCAATTTTTAGTTGTATAAACTTAAAACGACTGGTTGCCTTAATTTTAAGTTGGCTCAACTTTTTTTTTTTTTTAGTGTATATACACACACACACACACACATACATATATATATATATATATATATACAAACACACAAACACATCTATTAGCATGAGGTTCTTGAAAATGAACTATGACGAGATAACGTATCTTTCATATCACCATGTCAAGTGACCCTGGAAAAAACCCTGATTGCAACGTGATGCATGAACTCTGAATTACCTCTGATGGAGGAGGTTTGTGAAGCTGAAAACTGCAAAAGGAGATGGCCAATCTGTCAATGTCCGTGTAACAAAAGACAAACACGTTTGATGGATCGTCTATGCACGGCAAAATCTGATAGAAGAAGACAAATTAAGGTTGCTGAAACAGATGCGTCAAGAATTCATGAGCTTATGAGGTGCATTTTCCTTGCAAAGTAAATAATCTGTTCGTTCGGAGAGCACCAGCTGGTTTCATGTGAGATTGTAGCGTTATTTTTAAACCCAAAACCAGTTTACGGTTCCCTAAAAAAGGAATCGGGCCCGAGGGGAGCTGTGCTTCACAGAACAATAGTGACATATGAGCAGTGGCATTTAGAGTTAACATAAAAAAATAAAAATGTGCAATAAAGTATTTATGCGTACAGAAGTGCTTGAAGGCACTGGTTATTTGTCATGAGCACATTCATCAAACTCCAAAGTTTCTCACAACTTGGAATCAGCACAGTGGAATGAGGTTTATGAAGAGCAAATTCATGACCGAACAAGTGAAAATAACAATAATCATGAAGTTGAAGGGGAAAAAGAACCTCTTTGGATGAGGTTACAGCTCTTGAAGTATAGCTTTCAACACCAGAGGTCTCCCTGCGCCGTCTTGACGTATCTGCATGAAACTGAAGATGCCTTTGTTCGTGTGGCCCTTCTGTAGCTCTAGTTGAGTTCTTTGGAAAAGCACCACAGGGCAAACGCTACAACTGACAGCACATAAATGCATCCTACCCAAGAACTCAGACTTGCACATGCACACATGCACACATGCACCAATCTCTGTAAACACAGGAGAGCAAACGACTCTTTGCAAATGATTTGAACTCTTGGTCACACAATATGCGTAAGCAACAGCGTTGTTTTAGTATTATTTATTATAGTGTTTATTGATATTTTAAATTAGCTTTTATTATTTTTATTGTTCAGTTTTAGTTTTAGTAATTTTAGTACTTTAGTAACAATTTTATTTCATTTGGTCACTTAGCTTAAAGTTTTCAACTAATATGTAATAATTTTATTTTACATTTACTTCTATTAATTAAAATGATTTTAAACAGTTTTAGTTATCAATAACCCTGGTCAGGAGTAAATAATTCTTATTTTTATTTCAGTTTAAGTTTTAGTAATTTTTATTAAAGTATTTTATTTCAGATACTTGCCAAGGCAACATTTCTGATTTACATTTAGTTTAACTTGACATACTAAAATAACAAATAGAATAATAAAAACAATATTTAAAAAAGACAAACATTAAAATAAGATGAAAAATATATATTCAAAATTAATAAAAACTATTATCTCAATTATACTAAAATAACACTGAGCAATAAAATTTGACTTAAAAAAAGTCAAGTAGTTTAGATAAAATGTATAATTCATGTGGTTAAAAAAATGATCAAAGGGCAAGGACTGAGAAAGAGACCAATTTACAGCTTGAGTGACACAAACCACCATGAGAAGATTTTCAGATATTCAAAACCGATCATGTCAGCCACTATTTAAACACTATTGACTATTGTTTTTGAATGATTTAACTTGCTTACGAGGCCCCATCATGATATCTATCATTTAAACCAGCATCTGGTGCTATATAGGCAGGTTTCTCACTGAAGTGTAATGTCTTCCCTGAAGCGGAAGCCCTGCGGTGACATGCTTGCATTTCTAGGTGTGAGAAAGTGAGCTTTTCATTATAATGACGGTAAGGTGTCTTGAAGACAGTGACAGCATTCTTCCTATCTTTTGTCTGATTTTAAAGCTTGTCTCCTAGCTGAAACCTCACACCACCCACACCCAGTTATATCCATATGACAGCATCTTCTTTTGTACAGATACACTGTACAGAAGTCTATATGTTTGAGAGGACCCTTGTCCTGAGGGATACTTACACAATTACACACGGCTTCCAGTAAGAACACGGTTCCTCGACGCAGGAGACTGTGTAACAGCAAAAACAAAACACTTGTGCAATATAAGTCTCCAGAGTCTCACTGCGTCTTGTTGGACACTGGTTGATGCAATGATTTCATTAAAAATGCAAGGAAAATCAATTCTTCTACTCGCATACATGCCATTTTTCTGCAGTTTGGAGGACTAAGTGCATTGTTTTTAGATGGCAAAAGCGATTTGTCAATTGCTCGCTTTGTCTTGTGATGCGTCATAAACAGCTGGAAAAGAAAAGTGCATGTCGAAGGAAGAAAGGAGTTTCATCTGTTGGAAATTGCTATGGATGACCTTTTTTTTTTTGAGAATTTGAGTATTGCAACAGTCATAATGCAAATAATTTCAAATGCTGACCACAGTAGACCATTGTCAAAAATTCACTTTCTTGCCAGTGGTAAACAACATTTAATATTTGGTATTTTTCATGATTTGTAAACAGCTGTTTGTTTTGTATATTCACAGGTTAATGTATTCCTCTATTACTCTATAAGATTAAAAAAAAAAAAAAAAAACTTAATTAGAAATCCTGCCTTGGCAACTAACTGAAAAAAGCAGAATACAAAAAACATTCTATACATAAAAAACATCAATTTACTTGAAAATGGAAAATATAAACAATGGTAAATATTATAATGGTATATAAATAATAGTAAAATAACATTGCTTAATATATTTGTGTTTGTGTGGTTTAACGGCCACAGTTCTGAAGAACAATATGAAAAGAGAGAAAAAAAAGTCTTTTTACTAGTTAAACCCCTGAAGGTAAATTCAAGTTCTGTTTCCTGAATAACAGTCATTGTTCTTCAGTAGACAATCTGGATTTCTGGCTAGTAACAGCTTTATTTTTTTGGACTGTTTATGAAATCAGTCAAACATAATGAAGAGTCAGAAATGCTTCTGGTTTTACCATTTCTTTTAATTGAACACTAAAACATTTTTCCATGAACCTCCAGTTCCAAGAGCTCATCAGAGTGCATTTAGACAATGATGGGTGTCAAGCAGCTCTCATCCAAACACACAAATCATCAACACAAACAACAACAATCCTCAGCAGTATATAACTATATTTCATAATGAACCCATCACCATCACCTAACAATAACAATAATCGTCTGACCGCCTTAAAACATGAGCAACAACCTCGAGGTTCATGTCATAAATGTCCAACGCCTTTACCCTGAACACCAAACACGACAGAGCACACACGTACATCAGAACCAATCAGGAGTGGAGAAGTTCAAGTACAGAATAAAACAGGGAATGGATTCTGAACCTGTCCATCATTCCAGGTCAAGTTATTTCAACCAGGGCGTATAATGGCAAGATTTCATGGAGAAAACAGCAATAATTACTAGTATTAAAACTCAGAGCACACTAGGTTCAGAGCACACAACTGAGCCTCTGAGAACGTCAACGCACCAAATTGAAATAGTGGCCACATCTGAGTAATTAAGGAAAATTTATGAGTGCATTCTGAGACTGTAGTGTTTCCATTTAAAACTATATATGCATTGTAAAAAAATAGGAATAATGATTATGATTATATATATATATATATATATATACACATATAAAATGAAGCGCCAAACAATAAATAGTTATATAAAATCTGAATATATAAATGTAAATTGTGAATATAGAAGTAAATCAGAATATTTGTAAATCTGAATATATAAATGTAAATTGTGAATATAGAAGTAAATCAGAATATTTGTAAATCTGAATATATAAATGTACTGAATAAATGTTCTGTACTAAATGTGTCTGAATATATGAATGTACATTTTTTATATATGTAAATGTAAATAATGAATATATAGTTACAATTCTGAAAATCTAATTGTAAATCAAAATATATATTTATAAATCCTGAACATATATTCCAATTTACAATTACAGTGTGTATATATATATATATATATATATATTTATTTATATATATATATATGAAAATATCTTTATTATCGGGCATGTCAACTATATACTTCTATACATATATTCATGATTTGCATTTATGTATTCAGTTTTTATCTATATATTCAGACTTATCTATTTATTGCTACTTTCATGTACATATTCACAATTTACATTCAGACTTAAAACTATATATTCAGATGTACTTTTTCATTTATATATTTTGTAATTATTTCCTGTTTGGGGCTTCATTTTATTTATATATATATATATATATATATATATATGTATATGTATATGTATATGTATATGTATATGTATATGTATATGTATATATATATATATATATATATATATATATATATATATATATATATATATATATATATATAGTCATTGAAATTGCATCAAGTTCTTATTTACAAGGGTAAATAATTTTGATTTATAACAAAAAAAAAAAAAAAAAATACAGCTATTTTAACACTTTCTAAAGAGCAACGGATGTAGTCTCTCAGAAAAGGAAATGTCTTTCACCATCTTATAACCTGATTAGATGTGTTAAAGCAGAAAGATGACCCAGCGTCCTCTTTAACACTTGAACCCTCTTAACGAGATGTCCCGGGACCCTAAACACTGGAATGTTCTAGAAAGTAAGCACAAGATGAATAAATAACAGCGCTATCGAGCTAAAGGGAAAAGGAAGGCGCGGGGGACGCACTTTTCAACAAAGCCAAAGCTATCACTTGTCCTGCGATATGTACAAATGCGAAAAGTCATGGCCCCTTTTTCATAATAGCAGCAGATGCGTCAGCGGCGTTCGAGTCCTGAATCTCGATTAGAAGGGGATAAAAACACGTACACGATCATTCACGCATACGGGGCGTCTGGGGGCCTGATTACTGCAGTCAAACTCTGTCAGCATGACCTGAGGGACACAATATTCCACTCACCGATCATGCAGTTATTGAGAAAAAAGAAATCAAGAAGTTCATACAGCACTAGTTCAGTGTCTCCACAAACACACCAAAACCAATTGCACAAAACGAAACAGGCAACACATTTTTATTTCTGTCTGCACAACAGATAAGCTCTTTTTCCCAGGCTTGAGCCATGAAAGGAGAGTTTGGACCCTGCAGGGGCTGAAGGGACAGAAGTCGGGGTGTTGTGTACAAGCAGCTGGGAAATCTTGGGCAAGCAGGCTGGCCACGGCAAGATTACAAATGACCGGCGACAATAAAATGTACAAAATGCCTACAGGCAGCTCTCAGAAAAGTGCAAGGCTCTCCATTTTATTTACCATCTCCAGGCATCTACAGAGCCTTACGTCACAATCCATCAGTCAGATCGCTTCATTCAGTAACATGCCGACGACCCACCGAGCGCCCTAAGGTAAGCTGAAAGAAACGTTATTATACAACCTAGATTTCAGTTTCTTCTTTTTCAACTTCTCTGCTGACTCGGCTCCTATAAACGCACGGTGTTAATTCGCAAGGGCTGCACATTTTTTCCGTTGGCGTGACTTTGACCGGGGCTGAAGTATGGATAAAGTTTAGCTAGAAACTTCTCTCGGTAGGTGTAGAGCCAGGACATGTCGTCAGCGTTGTAGAAAACCAGCAAACCTTTGGGGTAGTCCAAATAGACGCCCACTTTCTCGAGTTTGCTCTTTACGTTGAGGCGCGTCCAGGGCTCTGTGCAAGCGCTGTATTGGTTACCGTCGTGCATGACGATGCAGTAGAAGCCTCGGCTGGGCTGGATCTGAATGCTGCCCTTGCGGTTGACCGTCTCGTTGGCCACGCCGATCATCCACTGGGTTTTCTCGGACACCATCACCTCCCAGTAGTGGACACCCGCCGAGAAGCCCTCGGCTCCCAGCACTGACACCTCAACGTCGAAGCGGCGCGGTGAATCCTGCAGGGGCTGTGGATGCAGGTTCCCGTACGCAACGATGGTGCAGTCGTCTGATAAAATGAGCCGCTGGTGAGCAGTGATGGGGTCCATGGTTAAAGCAGCAGGCACTGTGAACATAAAGATAGAGGAAATGAAAATCAGTGCATTTAGAATCAGTCCAAAATAAGCTTGTTATTACTTGTTATATTACAGCAGGTAAACATACATAAAAATATATATTTTCTTATATTTATATATATATATATATATATATATATATATATATATATATATATATATATATATATATAAATATAAGAAAATATATATATTTTTATATATATATAAGAAAAACAACATAAATAACAATAAATACAAATATAAACATACATAAAATAAATGTATAAAAAGAAAAACTACAAAAAAAAAAAAAAAGAATAAATTTAGCATAACACAAATCAGTAAATATAAAATTAAATTAAATAAAAATAAGAATTCATAGAAAACCAATAAAAACTACAAATATAAAGTAAAAATATATATAAATAAAATAATAAATAGAAACTAATAAACATTTCTAAAAAACTTATATATTTATTTTTAAATATTTAAAATATAACTTAAATAATTCTTAATTCTATATGTGTGTGTGAAAAATACATTAAAAATGTATAAATATAAAAATTAAATGAATAAATATAAAAATTGAAAATTAATTAGTACAATAATTAAAAAGAAAAATATAAATAAAAGAAAAAGGAAAAATACCTTAAAAATAAAAACTAAGAATAAATAAATGTATTTCTAAAGAACATACAACTATTTTGAAAATATATTTAAATTAAAAATGAATAACAAATAAGTAGAGCTTTTCTATTAAATGACAATTAAATGATAATATAATTTTCTATGACGTTAATGCCTCCAGGAAAGCATTTACTCCACAATCATGGCCGGATTACCACCTTGGGTGTGAATAAAATTTTCCAAAATTCAACTATTGTCATCAAATCATTAATTGTTCCTTAACAAATCAAACTGCTCTTTTGTTATTGGTCTTATGTATTGATCTGATTGATTCCCTAAAGGGGATTTATTAGGAATTTAGAAAGATAGTTTGCCTTTGGGTGTGTCTATATGTGAACATCCATAGAAGACAAAAAGGTCACAGTGGTCTAGCGGTTAGTGCATGTGCTTTGTGGGCTTTTACCTAAATATCCCATTCCACCTCTTCCCCACTTCCTTTTTACTCTCTCTTCTATACTTATCGAAGAGAAAAGCGACACAACGGCTAAAGGAGCAGCCGGAAATGGGTGTTTGGGGAGGTCATTCTTTTCAATCAAAAGCGTTCACACAATTATTACCTGAGCTGGTGAAATAATACTCCTCTGAAACCTATCAACACACTCCTTCTAATTCATCATCGGTCAGGTCACTTAAAGTGTTTGAACACAAAGGATTGTAAGCTTTAAGATCCATCCAGCAATCAGAATACAAGCACAGGCCAGGAGCAAAAGTGACTAAAGTTAGCAGCACTGGCCATTGTTTTAGCGCTGCTGCCAGGCATTGAGTACTTTGTTGAGGAAGGATAAATAAGCTCCATCCATCAACAGCTGCCTGGCTGGTAATGCCTGCAGCGGATGGTCTGCAATGCCCATTATGGTGCCAGCTTGCTGTGGGTTCAGTGGTGGGCAAGTGTGCCAAAGAAATGGACTGAGAGAAGCGCAAACCCTGGATAGAGAACAAGCCTCCTGCATACAGACAAAAACAATGGACACATGCCACTAACTTGGACCTGAAAAAGAGACCCAAGCCAAGCAGTTGCAACATTACAATATGCAAGATGCCAAGATATAATTCTGGAAAATTGAGCTATGAAACTACATGAAGATTAAGAAAGATTATGAGGAAATATGGGGAGAAAATGAAGAATGCTTATCTGAAGCAATCACTTATTAAGCATGTTATGCATTCTTTTGCATTGCACACATCACTAGGGGTTTCTTACAAGGGAATTTTTAGGGTTTGTATGAAATTAGGCTGGAAAATTCACAGTGAAACAATGCAGGCTTGTTTTCCTGCAGTCCAAAGATGGGCATGTCTGCCAGAGACCAGAGACGAAGAGGGAAAATTGCAAAATATTTGTGTCTTGGCTATTTAAAACCTTCACCACAAACGGCAGTGCCAGAAGCCGGTCCAGAGGATAGGGTGTCGACATTTCCACTCTTTGACATTGGCAGTTTGTGCTTCAGGTAACCTATAAATAATTTAACCTCTGTCGCCTTGCTTTCGATCTGTCTCTGCCTCTCCTCGCTCTCTCAGAGTCACGCAAAACAAAACAAGCAGCAGTAACCGCTTTGGATTCAGAAAATGCCGAAAAATATTGCTGTTCAGGTTCGGAGGGGGAAATAAATAAATAAATGTTGGGAGGGATAAAAGGATATATACATACACATATATATGTGTTTAAGATAAATATTCAAGATAGATAGATATCTATCTATATATTCTTCTATATATTATATATTTATCTATCTATCTATCTATCTATCTATATATATATATATATATATATATATATAGTTTATTATAGTGCTGTCAATCGATTAACAACAACAACAAAAAATTAATTAAATCGCACATTTTTCTGAAATTAATCGCGATTAATCCCACCTAACATTGAAGTTTTTAAATATACTTTTATATTGCAATAATTTCACATTCAATCTTCAAATTAATGTACAAACATAAAGACAGTTATGTTTACCCCAATATTTACCTATTTACTACAGCCATTCAACATTACAGTATAATTAAGAGCTATCAATTTTAACATTTATTAGAAGTTTAAAAAATAACTTCTAATTTAAGTGAACTTAAAACAATCTTCACATAAACCCATTATAATAAATGGCATATTTACCTGTGCCCTTCAGAAGAAATATACAGAAATTGAAGTTATCAAACACTAAATACTAAATTAAATATAGATGAATCATTAAAGCTATAAAAGTTATTTTTTCCTTTTTTTTCTTTGTCATTTGATTAATAGACCTCACAGCAACTGGTTATTAGGTTATTTTGGCTGCTATTTCTTTAAGAGCTGCCGCTGCTGAACGTGATGTGGATCTAACACGCATCATATTTTCTCTCAACTTTCCACCTTTTCTGACCAACTTCAGATCTTAAAGTCTCTACTAATGAGCTGAGGAGTTGAATCAGGTGTGTTATGAGGGAGACAGTGCTGGGCTGCTCCAGGACAGTTTTGAAAACCATTTCAAAGACATGTTCTTAATGTAACTCATATATAACATATTACATGCACGCACAGTTTTAAGGCAGCTTTAATCACCTTTTTGGTAACTTCATGCCTTAAGTGACCACGACATTGCATGCACGTAGTTTATTTCGCGCTTTGATTAGAATTGACATACACTATAGTGCGCACCGGTTTCCACTCGTTTGACTCGCGCCTGCCGCTGAAGTGAAGCTGGAGCACGCGTCTGAAATGTCTCCGGACTGATGTGATTGTAAAGACGTTTTGCGACTGAATAAATGCACTTCTTGTCAAGAGAAAAAGTGACAGAAACAGTAGTTATGAGTGGGGTGGCCAACCCTAGGCTCTGTCCCTGCGTTAACGGCATTAAATAATTTTAACGCGTTAAACTGAAAAACTTTATCGCCTGTGTTAATGCGTTAAGTTTGACAGTACTACTATATAATGAAATAAGATTTGGCTTTATCCTTTTAGCAAACTTACCAATGTAGCAAAGATCTCTACATACCTGTAGGCTCGGTAGTTGCTCACCATAGTCCTGTGTAGTGGCACTGGCATGTGATTATTTTTATTTTATCATTTTTTGTTTGAAGAGGGATGAAATGCTTTTTTTAAATAAATAAAATAACTAACTATGACCTCCATTTGGATCATCTATTATTCAATAACTTTTCCTGTTGTTCTATGTTTTTGTCGTAGTATCGGTTCAGTAGTATCATCGTGATATTTTAGTCAGGTATCGTATCGAAGTCAAAATTTTGGTATCGTGACAACACTAATACATATTTTCTATCAGCATGGCTGTGATTCGGCCGTAGGTAAATCACAGCTAAGCTGATATAGCCATATCACACGGCTACGAGTGTGATATTGCTTTTATATAAGAGTAGAATATCACACTCCTGGAAAAGGCTCTCAGCCAATCAGAGAACTAGAAAAAAACTGTTGTGTGTGAATATATATATAAAAATAAAATAAAAAGTAACTAAATATAAAACTAATTATTAACAATCAATAATATCAATATTATTTGCAATAAATACAGGTGAATCTCAATAAATTAGAATGTCGTGGAAAAGTTCATTTATTTCAGTAATTCAACTCAAATTGTGAAACTCGTGTATTAAATAAATTCAATGCACACAGACTGAAGTAGTTTAAGTCTTTGGTTCTTTTAATTGTGATGATTTAGGCTCACATTTAACAAAAACCCACCAATTCACATCTCAACAAATTAGAATACTTCATAAAACCAATAAAAAAAAACATTTTTAGTGAATTGCTGGCCTTCTGGAAAGTATTTTCATTTACTGTATATGTATTTATTGAGATGCACCTGTAAATATAAAAACAATAACTTCACACTTTAAAAAAAAAAAGTTATACTAAATTACAATAATATAATAATTTTACAGGACTGTGTATAAAACTTTCAATAGTTATATGCTCAGTAACTGGCTTTGGATTCAGAAAGTGACAAAAACATTTCTATTTGACAGGAAAAAAAAAAGATATTGGAAATGTCTATATGGGAATACAAAAAACACCATGCCAGTACAGAATAAATAGCGGCGAGTGCAGCAGTGTGGAAGAAAGGGGTTTGAACTGGATTTGTTTCATGTGACAGGCTGAGCGTCACCCTTTGCTTATTTCTGTCGGCGTAAAGGACGCTGGTAAATTGGAGAATTGATTGAGAGAGTGAGATATCCCCTGCTGTGTTATTTTAAATAATGCTCTGCCTCAGGTGGCTACTGAGGGGGAATACAGATGGAGGAGGCCTGCAGTGCTTCTCACCGCAGCTATTAAAATGGCCCACTTGTGTAGAGCTCAATCAGACATGTATTATCTCATTCACAGGGCTGTAAACACACAGGCTGTGTTTGTGTTGATTAGATCATCTCTAATTGGATGCACTAATACATACACAATGATTAGTATTAGATCTTTGGACATTATTACTTTATTAATGTGCAACAGATGCACAAATAACAACAGGCTTTTCAATGAGAAGCCATTTCTTTCTGAACAAAATGTAATAGTGCTTAATACTCGCTGACATGATGCTAGGTTGATGCTTTTTGGTTGTTAAGGTGTCCTGAGTAGTTGCTATGGTGCACTGGGTAGTTCCAAGGTGGTTATTATGATATTCTGGTCTCTAATTATTATTATTTCTTTGTCCTGTCTATGTGCCACCAAGCAAAAACAGACAATCTGATTAAGAGTTAATACTGTTAAATAAAACGATTTAAAAAGAAACAATAAAAATAATTTAAAAAAAAGTTATATGGGAAAAAACTGAAATAGCTGAAATTAAATAAAGTATAAATTTTATAGGAAAATTAAACAGATTAGAAACTTTGTTTTGGCAAATAACTGAAATAATTTACTTAACTAACTGGAAATAAATAAAAAATAACAATGAACTATAATAATAATAATAATAATAACAAAATAATTTAAACTTAAATATTTTTTAAAAATGTAATATTAAAAAGAACAACTAATAAAAGTGCCCAAAACACAAAATTATAATATAATATAATATAATATAATATATATATATATATATATATATATATATATATATATATATATATATATATATATATATATATTTATTTAAATAAAAGGAATAACAAATATAAATATTTAAAAAAATTAAAGGCAGTTTAAAATAATATTTTTATGTTGATATAAACAAAATATAATATAAATATAATAATAACAATAATTTAAATAATACTAAAATAACACTGGTCTGATCTCTTAGACAAATATTAACACACTTCCCCTCAATAAGCCACATGATTGGAGGTATTATTCATGTCTGTAGCACAAACGGTGTTGGGTTTGTTCAAATCTCTCAATCCAACTGCTAACTACAAGACAGAAGCTAATGGCTCTGTGCAAATGAAAAGTTTCTTGTATGGAACCAAGCCACCATAATCTTGACCCACCTAGTCTATAATTAATGAAGTAAATGAGCTCCAACATGACAGCAAACAAGATTGAAATTAGTGTCTGCACTCAATAGAAAGGGCAACGAGCTTCAGTCCTGCAGTGTGCGCTTGGCTGAATATATCGCAAAATGGCTTTTTCACTGTTCTGAATGATTATGCCTGGAATATAAGCACATGATCATGCTGAGATGCTGTGAAGTATTTGCTAAACACAAATAAACATACTAGATCAAAAGTTTTCCAAACAGGGTTCACATGGGAATCTCACAAACCCCTCACAGTTGCATAAACCCTGTTTGGGAAAGCTGGATCTAGTATATTCATGCAGATTACTGAATGCTAACATTATCATGAGCTTAATTTCCAGGCATGAGCATTCAGAACTGTGATAAACTCAATTTGTAGTGTAATTTTATTGTTCCCAGGAGGGATGCAGTTGTTTTCCCAATGACATATAGCCACTATTAAAAATGCAATTCTATTGTTCTGGCGCATTACCTGGCGATATATCCAGAAAAAGAGACTTCCAGATCGTATACTGTAGCGGCCCCATGTATTTGGACGTTGGGAAGTCTTCATAGGTGAGGTTCGTTTCGTGGATCTTTCCCTTTATTCTGCAGAGACAGGGGACAACAACTGCATTATTCAAATTCAACACTGGCAACCCACCAAACCCCAAGCTGATTCTTCCTCAAAGGCTAGATCCTGTTTCCAAACACTCGTTTTTTGAATCGTACTGTGTTTTCTACATAGCTGTGCCGCCCCTGCAAAGTCAAACAGCTCAAATTCGCCGTTGGGAGTGAGGTCAATCTGGGCAACACTGCAGATCACTTTCATTAGTTCAAGCAACATTAATCATGTTATTCCATTCCCATATGGCTAACCCATTCCCCTCCCATCATTCCCAAATAAAAAGACTGCTACACACCCATTCAGAAATGCAGTTTTCTCAAAATGCAGGCTTAAACTTCAAAACATTTATGCTGATTAACAGGGCTAAGATATGTGGATTTATAGCACGCCTGTCAATTGCAAACAGCTTTGTTATTTTTAATATCAAAGTCTCATCTTTCAAATTGTTATGACGACATTCAAACAACAAACATTGCTTTGATGCTCTTTGTGATGTGACAGAGCGCTGTAGAGGTATTTCTCTTTACTACTAGTAATAGTACAAAATAAACATGAATGAACATCAGATAGTATTTTAAAAGAAACAGTACAACTTGTCAAAATGTATCACGTCTCATGTAATCGCTCAGTGTTTCAACCGCAGAAAGACGTCAGTAAAACAGTTTGTAAACAATGTTACGTAACGTTACATTTACATTAAAAAAGCCACTTAATGACCATAGCTAGATAGTCATCTAGAAAAACAAACTCTAGAGGGGAGCATTTTGCTAAAAATATGTACTGTCTTACACATTAATGATTTTTTAACCTATATGTTTTTTTCCCTAAACTGTTCGTTTGAATAAATCTGTCATGAAAACAAGTTATGACAGCCACCATTTGAATATTTATATAAAAAAACTGGAGAAGAAGCATAAATCTATAATTATATTAATAAACATAATTTTTATTATATCATTAAAACATTATCAATGATATTATTGTAAATAAAAAATTATGTTAAATTTAACTGGTATACAAATCAGTTGTTAATTTTAACATTTAATGTTATAATGTACCATGAGAAGAATTTATGCATAATATAAAAGAGAGAGAGAGAATGACTTACTGTAAGGCTGAAAAGAGGTGGAAAATTTCTGGTAAATTTCTGAAAACTTTCCAGGATTTTTTAGAAAACTTTACAAAATTCAAACGTCAAACTTTTCCTAAAGTTAAAAAAAATTACCAGAAGGTTTACGACCCTTTGCAACCCTAAAGAGAATAGAATAGAATATATATCAAATTGAACTGAATTAAGATCAAAACGGAATCAAATTGCAAGCTTGTGAATTTAAATCGAATTGATTTTTTTTTGTCAACATCCAGCCCTACTGATTAGGCTTCAATAATCTTTCTACTTCCTAACTAACCTTAACCTAGCCTGTTCCTCAGTAATCTCTCTTCTGACTGTGACATACAGCAAAGGGCAATGGTCACATACATAAGTCAAATAACCTGACTTGCCTTGGTAGCTTCCACCAGCAATACCCTCCACGAATCACTTGCTCCCTGACCAGCAGTTACAAGAAAAAAAGACAAAACGTTTTAGACCAGAGAATCTCAAACTACCATACAAAACACCCTCAACATACGCTCATCCACTCCTCTCTGAGTCACATGCCCTCCTCAGTACCTGTCTGACGTTAGGGCTATTCCTTCCAAGAACTCGTGACGGCTGGTCTCACTGAGTCGCTCCTGAAGGATCTGGATCCCTTCCTTGACGTCACGAAGCTGCTGGCTGTAGCGCTGGATCTTGTGTTCGATATCAGACAGCGTGCGCGCCGTATCCGCCTCCAGCTCCTCCAGCATGCTCTTCTGTCGCTCCCGCAGGAAGCGGTGAAGTCGTTCGAACGCGTCACCGATTGTAGCACGAAGACTCTTCGCTGATGACTATAAAGTAGAGAAAAGAAAGTTAAGACTAGAATTAAAATAGTACATGTCAATCATGAATGTTTGTTTTAGACAAAGTCTTTACTCTAGGGCAAATGGGGAGCATAAAAAAAGTTAAGAAATTAATATTCAGCAAGGATGCATGATATTGAACAGAAGTGACATTAAAAGACATTTATAATATTACAAATTTTTTTTTTTTTTTTATAAATGCTGATCTTTTAAACTTTATATTCATCAAACAATACTGGGAAAAAATATATTAAAGTTTCCACTAAAATATTAAACAACACATTTTCAACATTGATCGATAATTAAAAAAAATAAAAAATAAAAATAATGACCACAAAATTACTGAAATTTTACAAAATTACTCTTCTTCATGATTACAAACACTTCTGTTAAACAATCCATTTAAATAATTGGAACAAGCTGAAAGTTCTTTTGTCTACAGTAGTGTCCAATTTGAAACAATAGTTTTTAATCAGAATCTCAAAACTATAAAGAAATGCCTTCCCATTTTTAGGCAATGTTCTGCTACACTTAAAAGGATAAAATAACTAAAAGAATCATGCTTTTTTATTTGTCTAAATGGAACAAAATTAATGCATCAAGTTAAATTTGACCATCAAATCCACAGTAGTGATTCCCATGTACTGGTGAGATAGCGTGCTCAACAATTGTCAAAGATAATGGTATGTGCAGTTAGAGACGTCTAAGACTAGTGTTTCAAGTCAATGACAACCTACACAGGGACAACAAGGTCAAAAGACCTGTCCTAACCAGGTATAACATGACAAGTTTCCGCCATCAAGTAATTTGTGGGTCCTAAATAAAATACAACTTGAAGTGACAAAACCACAGACATATTTGATGTTTAAAAATACAACTGGAGTGTAGAGCGTGGAGCTACCCGTGATGAAGAAAATGAGAATTCAGCAACCAGAATAATGTTTCACTTTGAATTCAAATTGTTAAAGGACAAATTAAGAGAGAGAATGATCTGGTTAGGACACAGCAAAAAGCATGTAATTTTAAAACAATGGTACTTATATTTAAATGTCTCTATATTCATATTAAATGATTACATATATTTTTCATTTTTATGTATAGTTATTGTTATAAAATGATAATTTTGGCAGTCTCTCAGTGTATTGTAGTGGGCTATCAGGGTCATGGTCTAATAGTCAGTGGAAGTGGCATTAGGTTGCTCCTCCTTCAATCTTCTGGGTTATTGTAGGACAGCTTCCATGGGAAAGACATGATTACACATGCAGACGGGCAGATGAGAATAGAGATAAAATCAGCGGGGGTCGATACTGAATGTAAAAGAGAATTGTGAAACTAGCCAACAAACTCAGCATTGACCGAAACAGAGGAAAACAAGTCGCAGAGATAAAACGAAATGTTTCTGAGGAAGCCGATCATCTCCATTAAAGTGTAAAGAACATCAGTTACAGTCGACAGATCAAAGACCTGAAACCTCAAGGTCGAATCGATGCATGACAGAAACTGTTCCACCGATGGCCGTCCATACAAACAAGGTGAGCCGCAGATTTTCATTTCTTTCTTTGCCTATAATAAGAGCTGGAAAAAACCATAGACTTCACCGATGACAAGATTACTCCTACTAACAAATGAAATAAAGGACTTGTTCCACTTCTGTCTTTCCAATGGGAAATGCGATTTCCTTGCCACCAGGAAGATGAAATCCTATTAAGATCACGTCTCTCTCTGGCGTCATTTGCATTGGCTGAGTCAGCCCACCTGGTGTCGCCTGAAGGATGATGGGGACTTAGTGATGCTGAAGTGGTGTTGGTCTCCCCACGGGCCACGCTGTCTCGGATGGGCTCTATTTAAAGCCAGTAAACACGTGCCATGAGCCTAGCGCGACCCAGCCTCCCAGCCTCCCAGCAGCCTGCTTGCGACGACATCTGATAATCAGACACATCTTTCCTTGGGGTCTTCCATTCAGATATGACATCGGCACTTCAGACAAGTGGGTCTGTCAGCAAGCGTGGTGCTGAGCTAAATCTAGAGCATGCTAGCGGGGAGGTGGCAACAAGTTAAAAACGAGCTAACATGAACTAGAGGTATTTTTGACACGAGCTACATGCTAAAGTAACAGAACTGTTTTCAACATTGATAATAATAATAAATGTTTCTTTATCATTAAATCAGCATGTGACACTGAAGACTGGACTAATGATACTACACACTGTATATTAAAGCTCTATTAGTAAACATTAGTTAATTCATTAGTTAACAAACTGCCAATGAAAATTCTTCACTTACCCCCATGTCGTTCCAAACCCATAAAAGCTTCGTTCGTCTTCAGAACACAATTTAAGATATTTTGGATGAAAACCGGGAGGCTTGTGACCGTCCCATTGACTGCTAAGTAAATAACACTGGCAGGTAAAAGTATGAAAGACATCGTCAAAATACTCCATCTGCCATCAGTGGTTCAACTGTAACGTTATGAAGCGATGAGAATACTTTTTGTATGGAAATAAAACAAAAATAACGACTTTATTTAACAATTCGGGACCATGTCGTCACCATAGTGCCATTTTGGAGAGTATCGCCACACGCAAAATGCGTACGCTCTTCCGTGTCAGCCGCGATATAGGGATGCGTTGTTTGCATTCAAATCAAAACGTAAATCCACGTAAGAAAACGTATCCTTGTGTCACGGCTGACACAGAAGAGCGTGCACATTTTGCGTGCAGTGGAGTGCAGGGAGTTTGCAGTCACAAGCCTCCCGGTTTTCATCCAAAATATCTTAAATTGTGTTCCGAAGATGAACGAAGCTTTTACGCGTTTGGAACGACATGGGGGGTAAGTGATTAATGACAAAATTTTCATTTTGGGGTGGAGTATCCCTTTAATAACATATTATTAAATCAAAAGCTGTAACTGTATAATTCTTTTGCACTTTAAACTGTTTGAAACATTTGTTGACTTTTTACATTGTGTTTTGCTTTATTGTATTTAAATGTTCAATTATTTTTGTTCTAAGAAAAAAGTTGTTAAACCTGTTATATGACAACACATTTTTGCAACGTATTTCGATATCACGGTAATACCGTTTGCCATGATAAAAGCTTCAGCGATTATTACGACATGAATATTTTATAGTGTCACATGCCTAAAAGATACTGAAAATTCAGCTTTGCATCACAGGACTAAATTACATTTTAAAATACATTAAATTAGAAAACTATGAAAGCCTGTCTCCACCACAATATAAAAAAAAATTGAAAAAGGTAATCGTTTACTGATTTCGCAATTATCTGAATTCTGAGGAAAACTGCAAGAAAGTCTGAATTGTAAAATAAAATTTGCAATTCTTTTTTTATCATTTGGTGGAAACAAGCTTCCATAGAAAAGTTATTTTAAATTGTAATATTATTTTACAATATTACTGTTTTTACTGTATTTTTGATCAAATAAATGCAGCCTTTGTGAACATAAAAGACTTTCTAAAATGTCAAAAAAATCTTACAGATGAATAATAATAATAGTATGAACAAAAATAATATTGATGTTTGCCTCAGAACCACTAATAATATCACAAAGTAACTTCACATGATCTTTAGTCTAACACAGCACTGAATTAGCCACTTTATTATCATTTAGAAACAATGAGCCCACTTTATTATTGCGTTCAGTTTACTCAATAAATCTCCTTCTCAAAAGGTTGTGCTGTGACAGCTCTTATCTCTGCAGGAGAGTCTGAGCTGCATTTTGCCTTGATGGTTCTGAATGTCAATGTCGAGCGTCGGGCTCTTCGTAAGCATCTTAAAGCACCTCATCAATAAATTCAGACAGGATACGACTGGCTGGTCAATGCGTACATCTACATTTTCAGCAGACAGCCTGGGAAAGAACTGAAAGATACTTAGGTTTAATCAGCTTTCAAGATAAATATGCAATCTCTGAGATCAATGAAATGAAAAACATGGTCTGCTTCCAGAAAATGCAATCACTGAGATACAAGTCGAGTTTAAATCGACTTAAGAGACTGCAAGGAATTTGTTCTTCGAAAATTCATGACATGTAACATTCAACGTGGCCTGCAATCCATTTTACTTCTGCAATGAGACTGTACAACAGGAAACGTTTTTATAAAAATAAACAGATTTTTGTGAAATGTGAAATTAGAAATGAATTTGGATTATTAACAGTGGGTCTACATGACCAGTCAGAGAGGACAGGTTGAAAAAAAAGAGGGCTTGGTGTAGGGCTGCAAGATATATGATTATTAATAAGTCTCCATCACCTGTTTTCAAATGGAGCGGCATTTAATAACACAGAGCCGTAGTCCACAGGCAGATGAATCGCCTGCGATATTGAACGTCATTTTGCGTAGCTAAACAGGTGATGGAGATTTATTAATAATCACAGAACCGGCTTTACTGACGAGATGCGCATGATAATCGCATGCAATATATCGTGCAGCCCTAGCTTGGTGACATCGGTCCTTACAGACATGAAGCCAGTTATTATTTTCTGATGAAAGATAATGAAGACATGTTCTCTCTGGAATAACATGTACATAAATTAATCACTCACAATATAACTAGGAACTTGTAGTAAGAATCGATAAAAAAATTTTTTTTTATAAACATTTATTTATAAACATTTTTTATAAATAAGCAATTTTTCACATATTAATATATTTATATTGTCATAATTCTACACTGAATCTTCAAATTAAGGTAGAAACAACAAAGATGGTATAATTTTAAATATGTACTTAATGGCATCTTTTTACTAAATACCCTATTTTTAATGAAGGCCAATGATGCCAATATTGCTACTGGTTTTATTAAATGCATTTTTCCCTCAATTTTAGCCATTAATTATAGCCATTCCACAGTATAATTTAAAGCCATAAATTTTTACATTTAATAGGCTTCGAAAAATATAACTTTTAATTTAATTAAACTTAAAACAACCTTCACATAAACTATAAAATGTATATGAATAAAATATAAATTGAATATAGATTAATCTTTATTCAAGCTACAAAGGTTAATCAGCAAAGATTTCTTTACGGTCATTTAGAACTTTTTAACCCATTTAAGACTGTGTTTATGAGTTCACTCATCAATAACTGCTATTTTGACATAATTTTGTGGGTTTTAGTTCATTAAAGCACTACTGGTGCCAGTACTGAAATAAGTTTTCTTTTTCATCTTATCGTGCTTGACTGTAAAACTAACCAAAGGATGCCAGGAAAAAAAAAAAATGATGCTGTGTTACTTGCATTAAATATATATATTTAAAATGTATATGTATATGTGTGTGTATGTGTATGTGTGTGTATATATATAGAGCTGGGTAGTAAATTATTACATGTAATCTGGATTAAGTAATCAGATTCCAAAAATTAAGTACTTGTAATTAGAGTAAGTTACATTTTAAAATACTCGTAATCAGACTACAGTTACCTTTTTATGGATTACATGATTACATTTTATTCACACAATAGCAATAAATTATTCATAATTCATTGATTCTCCCTAATTTCTCTTTTTCATTTTTTAAATGTTCCTTTCTAAAATAGCCTACCGATTATATATAATATGTATGTATATATATAGTCCAGTTTTGTGGACATTCACACAAAGATCAGTCATTATTCAGGTGGCGACAGCATTTGATCACTGGATTTACAAAAATCATTTCAAGTTTAACAAGGGTTTCAACATTTCATCAACTACTGATGAACACATTCATTTTTATTTGAATTATTACTCTGTAGGTTTTTATAAACATTAATTATAACTAATTAAAATGCACATATTCACGTTATTTCTTAGTTACATGCAATGTGGGCTTTACAAAACTTTTTTAAATCTAAACCTTATTCACCAAATAGCCTATATTTGCTTCAAGTACCCCTGAGATTTTAAAATAAATATTTCAATAATTCAGTATCACATTTGCATGTTCACGATTTCTTTGATGTTGAGTAATGATCACATGGCATGCAGGTAAACAAAAATATTTCACATTTTTTAGTAAGTGTTTTATTTAAAACAAAGACTATAGAAATACAAAGATGGTTCACTCTTATACTTATGAATGGGAGAAACTGCAATGCGCAATATGGAGGAATAGTCCCACCTTCTAAATGAAAGAGACAAATTTTCCATAGAAACATGGGGCACATTCAAGCCCAAACCTGGTTTCCGGGATGAACGACATGTTTCCTGGAAATGGTGTGCAACAGGGTTTGAGATATGTTTTCTCATCAGCAGCAACATGTATACAAACCACGTCGTATTAAAGAGACAGCTCGCACAATGGGTCCAAGTAAAGTCGTTTACAAATGTGTCCGCTACAGCTCGGTATACGCAACAACTGAAGATATTAGAAGACATGTTTGTCGTAAGAGTTTTATAGTAACAATATAGCATATCAACATGATGATGTAGTTGTTTATATTTTTAGCTTCCTTGCAAGGCAAGTTTATCTATATACCAAATTTCATACATAATGGTAATTAAGCGCTTTACATAAGAATGGCCGGCAAGGGCTGTGACTGCAACATTTAGCATATTTTGCAGTATTAAACACGTATTTATACCGATTTCATCAGGCTCCGAAAATTATTCAAAAAGAACACAAAGTATGGCCTTCTCAGCTGCCATTGTTGCAACTCTTGCGTCATCAGAACAGGGTGTTCAACGCTTCCGTTTAAAAAACGTTTTGCAATCTTTTGACGGGGCTGAACGCAGCCCTGACTAGACCAGCCAATGCAAATGCGCAGTATAAGCATGTTATGACTCCGCATGCGCATTGGCTGGTCTAGCCTGAAAAATAAGCTTTTTAAACACTATCTGACCATAAGAAACAACTTTCAAGGGGCAATTAATTTCATATTTTTGTTGCTGATTTGACATGTAATTTAATTGTGAGTTCAGAAAGCAGTTTTTGAGATTTCAGGATTCCCCCATTCATTAAGTGAAGAGACTTTCCTCGAAAGGGAGTTTGTTTTAAAATGATTTATTTTAATTTTAATTTTTTATGATTTAATTGTCAGCTTTTCATTAAACTCACAACCCCCCTGCAGTTCCTTTACGAACCCTAGTTTGGGAAACCTTGATGTAATATGTTTGATGCACTTCATGTTGTTAATTACAATGAATGGAGCAAGTTTTCTTACTCTTTGCATTTTTTATATCATTATGGTACAAGATAATGCTATTTAAATCAATGTTATAAACGAGTTAAATCAAAAGTAATCTAAAAGTAATCTGATTATATTACCTAAAATGTGTAATGTAACGGATTACGTTACTGACTACAATTTTTGTCATGTAATCTGTAATGGATTACAATTTGTAAGTAATCTACCCAGCTCAACACATACATACATATATATACATATATATATATATATACACACATACGTGTATATATATGCGTGTGTGTGTGTGTGTGAATATACACAGAGAGTGAGAGAAAGAGAATATACAGTACACATACAATTTAAAAATACAAATAAAATATGCTTTTCATTTTTAAACTTTATAACACTCTAAATATACTCCTAAAAATAAATGGCTATATAAAAATTAAACTATATCTATGTAATTGGTCAACTAATGTCTCCACAAACAAACATACCAGTGGGACTGCGGACACTGTTGTACAAAATAAGAGCAAACAAGTCCAATACCAGAGATCCAGAGTGTCAGGAAGCTCTTCCTCCACAATAATCTCCAATCCCAAACAGCGGGATAATTAAAAAAGGGCGTGAAGAAAACAGGGAGACGGACAAAGTTGCAGTATTGACTGTGGTGTCTCTTTACACTGATTAAAACAAGGTGTCAAGATTAAAGACCTGCTCAATAAACCAGTTTGCTTGTTGGAAATTCAATGTCAACAGAGAGAGAGGAGAGCGAGAGAGAGAGAAATGAGCATGGGACGAGAGTAAGAGACCTGCCATGAATCCGTAATGGCCGCGGTGAGCAGAATAAACTGTTTGTCAGCTCAGCTGCATTTCGATTTCCACAAGACCTGATTCCAGATGTGGTTTCAGAGATGAAATGGAGACGTGGTTTCAGTATCAAGCCATAGAAATCTGAATCAAGGCGCTGAATTTGTGGATGACCGGTCCATAAATCACAGTTAGTCCATCAATCTAGAATTGACCCTCTGGTTTAAAACATTCAGCAATAAAGACTACTATACCCATTACATATCATAATATGATTCTGATTACAAGGGAGTGGAGCATTATTTAAAATGACAGCAGCAAACAGCACTCACTTCAATCGTTATATGGCTAGGGTTGGATCCTTAATGGAAGCCCACGGGAAAATTGTGTGTTTTATGGAGCACCAGGTTAAATTGGTGATTTTTCTCTTCAGAATAACATGCACTGACAGGAGTGTACCTTGGTTTCGGTGAGCTGTCTCTGCAGTAGCTGCAAAGCCTCCGTATGACCCTTCTCACTGTCCTGTAGAGTCGCCAGCTGCTCCTTCATCTCCCTCTGTAAGAAAACCACAGCATAACAGATCATGTCATTTATTGCCCATTAATCTGGCAACCTCTGATCCAAAGTAATTAGTCTGAACTGCTTCCAAAGCCATCCTAACAGAGACACCAAAACTCTGACAGCAATAAATGTGATGTTACTGAGGCTGCACACAACCCTTCATTGCATGATCGGCTAAAATAAAAATCACTTAGCTTGATGTTATAGGAAATCACACTTTTCTGGCACTGGGATCCTTATCTTTAGTATATAGGACATAAACGGTGTGTCAGACTGGAAATAAGCTCCATTAAGGCCTTAACAATGAGAATTATTTCAATTTGTTACAAGTCTGCCCTTGGTCTTAACATCCCGAGTGCTGATATCTGATAAAGCTTTTATGACTGAAATAGGCTATATTACTATAATTCAGTCCTTTCATGAATGGTTTTTATCTAGATTGGAAGTTTCAAATTGTAAGAAAGGTACAGAGAAAGGTGGCTTTATTGTTGCAGGCAAAAAAAGAGAGAAAAAAAAGCAGAAATTAATAAATAAACAGCGAGTCTCCAAAGAGGTCTGTGTCAGGGAAAGTGGGTCTGTGCTGCAGTGGACGTGGCAGAATTGGGACGACGGGCCATGTTTGCTCGCCTGGAGGCAGAATAGGAACAGGCAAAAAGCACCAGCCCCATTACAATACACAAGAGCCAGAGCTCATCTGTATAATATACATATATTAATATATTAGAGCTGTGCAATTTGGGGAAAAAATGTATTACAATTGTATTTCTGATCAAAACTGTGATCTAAAATTCATTAAAAAAAAAAAAAAAAAAAAAAAAAATCCAGGTTTGCTTGTTTGTTGGGCTGCACAATTTAACCAATTTTTTTGTAATTATGTGTCAGTATGGCTATAAAACAATCATACCACGATTTTGCTTATATTTAGGTTATATTTCAATTAACTGTGCATATCTAATATGTAAAAACATTAAGGCATCATAAATTAACTCGTTTGCTTTGTCACAAGATTTTTTTGTCAGACAAGTAAAACTTATAGAAATAACAGCACACCTCTCTCAACAATAAGCAGCATAATTTCAAGCAGTAATCATGGCTGTAGTAGCCTTAGGAAATGGTGAGGGACGAGTTACACAACAAAGCTTAATGCTTAAGGTTAGGGATTTGAACAAACCTCTAATGCTAAAGAGTGAGTAAAGGTCCTTGCACACTGAGTCCAAAATTTTCGTATGCGTTTTTTTTTTTTTTTTCGTATTCGTCATCATTTCCTATCAAAATGCTTGTTACGGATGCGAAAACGCAGAAAATTGAACCTGATCCAAATTTTTTATGACGGACAATAATTTAGGAGGCAGTGTGTAAACGTGATTGAGACAACGTGAGGTTTTATTTATTTTTTAATGTGCAAAAATTTCGGTCTCGGTGTGCAATGGCTTTAATACTAGATGCTTGCCTTGAGAAACATCACTAACTGATGCTCTAGTTGTTCCATTTGGAAATGAATACCAATGAGGCCAGGTCACATATTTTATAAACTAGATTATCCTGAAAAACATATTCATCCAACATTCCAGTGCCATGTTGTTTTAATAGAGGTGATTCATTGAAAATTAACGAGATTGCAATGGAATGCTTTTGGGACCAGTGCTGTTAACTAAAACTATTAAAAATCATTTTTGGAAATTTATATAAAGCATAAATAAAACAGAGTATATTTACTAAAGGAAAAACTGATTTTAAGTTTTTTCTTAAAAATTACTAAAGCTAAATAGAAATATTTAATAAAAAACAGCTAATAAAAACAGCAAAAGCAAAATAATAACAATAAAATCAAATCTGTTCAACAGAAGACAATTTGAGGGTGAGTGAAAAATGTTAAAGTTCCTTTAAAATAAAAGTTAACCACAATATGTCATGAAGTATTATCCGTCTGCAATGAGACTCAAATACAAGTGAACATTAAAACAGTTCTCAAATGTATCCTTTACCAGGACGAAGAGCAGAAAAAACTATTACTTTCTTTATAAAGCTCAATATTTCAGGGAAATGCTGTTTGTGCTCAACAAGTACCTAAATGCCCTTCCCAGCATCCAAATCACTAACTCTCAGTGTGCATACCTGACAGATGAGAGCCGTCTCTAATGCGTCAAGTAAAAGCAACATAACCAGCTGGAGCACTTAGGGAGTAAAACGCAAATGGTTATTGGGTCATTATAATTTTTTGTGTGCCATTTACCTCCAACTTTCAAAAGTGTATCCAGAGAACTAACAACTTCTTAAAACAAAAATCTGTCTGTGAACTTGTGGCACAGAGCCTGCAAATGAATCATTTTTCCAGCGAATCGAGTTAGCATGCTCAGAATATCTGAACAAAGGACTGAGTGTGCTGGTTTTAGCTGCATGGAGAGCACAGAGCACCGGAGGTCAGAGGCGGCCCACGTTTATATCAATCTGAGCAGGCGAGAGGAAGTTTGACATGACATTTCCCCAGGATCCCACACGGCAGGGGGAAGGTGGTCACTGAAGGCCGATTGCAAGACTAAAATTTATTTCACTCTGGCTTTACTCATCTTTGCGTTTGCATTTGAGCAACATATTCAAAAGAAAATGGAATCAGGTTTCGATAAGAGCTCAACAGTGAACATCCACTTTTGCACTGACCAAGGTTTCGATGATGTGTTTAGAATATTTATGAAAGATATATACTACACTATACTAAACTACACTGTATTGTAATTAGGGTTGCAAAGGGGTGAAATATTTCCAGTATTGCAACCCTATATAGTATATAAATACACAAATATTATTAAAAAATAAATAAATGTTTAATAAATGAATACATTCAATTTAATAATTTAATTTGATTACATAAATATTTAATAAATAATTAAATAAATTCATGGACATTTCTGAAAAAGACCAAACCAACAACTTTGAATAAATATTTAAAAATTAGAAAACAGACAAAACGTTCAAGACTATGTAAACCCAAAAATGATCATTTACTTCCTCTCATTTCATTACAAACTCCTATAACTTGGATCATACTGCTTCCCCCCGCCCCATGTCATGAAAGTGAATGGTGACCACAAGCTGTCCTTGGATATATCCACTTTCATTGTGTGATTTTCTTTTAGTGTTCTGTCCCTTCAAGAAAAAAAAAAAGAAAAGATTATTTCTATAAAAATCAGACAATGTTATCTAGCCAGCCAACGCTACCCTACAAAAACTCACCACACACCTAATCGCAAAGCTTCTGGTTTCATTGTGACAGTATCTTTTGTGTCTGGTGGCTTTTGCGTCATGATTATGGGTAGTGTAGTTCTCCAGACTTCTGTGTAAGTACATAACATCCGTCTTGAAAAGTTTACTTGTTATTGCTAAGAAACTTTAGCAATTGTGATTCAGAATTGCCATTTTTACCTCCCTACTGTTGAGCTTGATTCAGCAGCATTGTAGGATTCATTAAACAACCAGCTGCCTAGAAGCTAAAGATACGTTCTAACTGCTGGCACTGATGAGAGTGAAGGAGATAATCAAGGGTGCATAAATAATGAAACGCACCAGGCGTACTCAAGATACTTCACGCACCCCTTCAACCCCTGAGATCAAATGCATTCTAAGTGAAGCAGTTTGACGTCACTGATGAACCTCGAGTCAAAACTGGGAAACTTGCTCAGAATCATTATACCGTGAACATGTTTTCATTCCTGGAAAACATCTCCGTCACTCAGATGACACAAAATGGAATGGAAATTTGTTGCCATGAGGAAATAGTTTTCCAAATAATCCAGCTACACAGCTCTCATCAGGCAGAAGGGTACACAATCAAGGACACTTTGGCATAACCTTGTACGCGCCGGTGTCATAATTCTGCAAGGCAGCAGGACCCGAAGTAATAAACAGCTTGGGTGTGCAAGGCCGCTTCTGCCGCCCCTATTTATGACTAGTGTGTAAATCACATCTGAAGAGGACAGCAAATGTGTCATCTGCACTCCTTCCTTAACAGGGTCCAATCAAACCAACTCGACCACATATAACAAACATGAATCATAAGGGTAGTGGCCACGCGTGAGTCATTTGGCCATCGCCATGCATCACTTGTCAGGACACAACATGTCTGTTTGCTAGACATCACTGCAAGTTGTTTCTGGTGTCAAGTGAAGATTAAAAAACAAGTACATACAATACTAACATAATCTTCCCAAGCATTTAATTTAAATGTAGTATATCCCCATGAATTCTTATACTACTAAGAAGGGCGTTCTTACACAATAGATGTGTGCGTTAGATTATTGCTGGATTATGTGTAACGTAACAATAAAATGTAACAAATGTATTGCGATTTATGCACGGTTCGGCAACACAAGTGTCACAAAACAGTCACAGACATACTCTTGTTTATCAGTAGGTAATTATGTGCTTCTAATTTATGAAACAAAATAAAAAAATGTTTCACAGAAGTCATTTGCAGTTTTCAAAGGAAAGCTATATTTATTCATTGCATGCAAAATGTGCAAATGCAAATACAAACAGCTCCATGTGTCAATGTTCTAGAGTCCGTTGTTTGTGTCCGTCAAAGGCCTTTAAAGGAATAGTTCACCCAAAAATTAAATGAAAAGTAATGCTGCTTTCTAGTAGCTTCATAAAATTAAGGTTGAACCGCTGATGGACTATTTTAATGATGTCCTTACTACCTTTCTAGGCCTTGAACATGTCAGTTGTGTTGCTGTCTATGCAGGGTCAGAAAGCTCTCGGATTTCGTTTAAAAATACCTTAATTTGTGTACCGAAGATGAACAAACGTCATGAAGGTGAGTAATTAATGACAGAATTTTCATTTTTGGGTGAACCATGCCTTTAAATTCCCTAATGAAGGATTTGTTTATTACAAACAGTTTTTTCTTCACAAGACATTAATTGATGGACTGGAGTCATATGAATTACTTGTGGATTACTGTGATGTTTTTAATCAGCTGATTGAACTCTCATTCTGACAGCACTCATTCACTGCAGAGGATCTATTGGTGAGCAAATGCTGTAATGCTGCATCTCTCCAAATCTGTTCTGGTGAAAAACAAACGCATCTACATCTTGGGTAGGGTTGGGTATCGTTGAGTATCCGATTGTCGATTCTGATTCTTATTGATTCTTAGTTCGATTCCAATAAGACAAAAAAAAATCTGATAAAAAATGTTTAAAGTGAAAGTGTCAAACATACTTATTCTGTCTTTTTACAAAGTATTCTGTTGCAACTGAATAACAAGAGCAAGCAGCTTACAGAAGACTTAGGCCTTTTACACTTTGGTTTTAACAAAAAATACCACAGCAAAAACAACTAGACTAATACATTTTAAACATTACATTTTTAAAGACAAGTAAACAGTCAGAAATAAGATGAGAACAAACAAATCAATTAGCAATAGCATAAATACAGCTGAACAAATTTCAGGTACAGAAATTGAAATCAAAAGTTTGAAAACACTATAGTTTTCTTTTCTTAATGTCATTAAATTTACGAACGATATTTAATCAAGATCAGTAAATGATTTTCTGTTATTCTTTGATTAACATTAATGACAGGCAGCACGTGTTTATTAGGCTGCTGTCTCTTTAACACTGAACACACGCCGACGGATCTAAAAATACTTTTTACACATGCGTTTTCTTTCACATCTATAGTTAATAGTTAATAGTTAAGCGGAATCGAAATGCACGTGTTTTATCGAGTACCCGATTCTTGGAAATTTGGAACCGGTTCTCGATACCCAACCCTAATCTTGGATGGCCTGTAAAGTAAATTTTCAGCTTCTATAGTGGTAAACTAAAACTACAACAAATATAATTTCATAATATTGTTCCCAATTGATTCAACAGCAAATGATCAAATCCATTACTAAGAGTTTGAAAAGGGAAAAAATATTGGGAGCTTGAATACGGTGGTTAGAAGAGAGAAAGATGTCAAATTTTTGCAGACACTCCCTCAACAGCAGTTTTCTGAAACGTAATGCCAAGATAATGTAACAAAATTTTATAAATGTACATTTCTTAAAATAAAAATATTAAAAATGCTAGATATACAATGTTAATGACTGTGGAAAGGCATCATCACAGTCTGTGAAAAGGGTCCATACTGATTTACTCTTACTGATGCATTTGAGAGGATTCTGACTCACAACTTACTTGAGTAGGCGCTTCATTAAATTATTCTGTTGTTTGTAAAACTGCTGTATCATAGTATATAATTTTGCAAACTTAGTTGCTTTTATTATGCAGTCAGTGGGTGATTCAGCTGCACTTGCCCTCTATGCTGTCCATTACTACGGTAATGGTGACATCTCAGGGAAGATCTTCCCCGCTGTGCTCACCTGGGGAATAAAACCTTCCAGCTGATATAATGAATACCCCTGTATATTATTCATTAAACACAAGCTACATAAAAACGGAAGGAAATATGAGGGAAAAAAGCACACAAAACGGGCTGCCAAGTCAGGTCAGAGATCTTGCAGCTTTTCATCATCTTTTCTACATATGAAAATGTGCTCAAACTGCGCCACAAATGCTTATGGCTGCCTTTCCCCCGGTATCAGCAGAGACTACAGCCTGCGTGAGGAGAGGGAGGGCCTGCACCCTGCAGTCTAAGCACGTCATCTTTGCCACAGCACACTGACACAGCTTGCAGCAGTATGATAATGCAGCTGAGATACAGACAATTTATAGAGCATGCATCACAGCTTTCATACAGCAAACAGGGTGAGGATTCAGGTCTGGATGGCAACGAATGAGTCTGCATGATTTGCATACATTCAACTGGTTTCTCAAAACAGTGTTGAATGCACCAACTGCGAGCACAGGCTGTGTGGTTGCACCTGGTGCTGGCATGAAAAGAATTGCTCCAAATGCTTATTAATATTTAAAATATGTAGATGCCATAATAAATCAAATATAGTAAATAATATATATGTTATATATTTGCATATACAATATAAAATATATTACATATAATAAATAAAAAATATATATAAAAGAATGTAATATGTATACAGCTGGTGGTGTGTAATAAATACATTTTAAAAATTAAATAAATAAATAAATAAATAAACACACACACACACTCGTGGCCAAAAATATCGGCAACCTTGGTAAATATGACCAAAGGCAGCAGTGAAAATTAATCTGCATTGTTAATCTGCAAAACTGCCAAATGGAGGTGTCAAAAAGTATTGAATAAAAGGGTGCCATTAATTGTGGCCAATGTGTATTAGAGAAAAACATTTATTTCATAATGATATTTCCCCCCATTTTAAATTCTTATTATCCAATGATAGGTTAGATTTTTGTGAATTTTTTAAATAAAAGATCAAAAGGATTAACAATGCAGATTAATTTTGGCCATGACTGTGTGTGTGTGTGTGTATGTGTGTAATGGTTTTTGTGGTTTACGGGGACAACATTTGTATAATGACATGGGTATGACAGAGGTATTACAATTTGAAGGTGGTTTATGAGGACACTGCCTATGTCCCCGTAATTCAAAAGGCTTAAAAAAAAAAACATAGTAAATGGTGTTTTTTTTGAAAATCTAAAAATGCACAAAGTTTCCTGTAAAGGGTAGGTTTAGGTGTAGGGTTGGTGTAGGGCAATAGCACATAAAGTTTGTACAGTATAAAAACCATTACGCCTATGGAGAGTCCCCACAAGGATAGCAAACCAGACATGTGTATGTGTGTGTGTGTGTGTGTGTGTGTGTGTGTGTGTGTGTGACAAGTAGGGGTGTAACGGTACGTGTATCGTGTATCGAACGGTTCACAGGCAGTTCCAAATGGAAGTGATCATCCCTATCCCCTTAGATGGGGACTTTGGAGTGTGCATGGCACGTGCGTGTCATTATGTAGTCGTTTGGAATGCACTTGGTGAAGGGAGCGTAATTTCCTCATTATCTTCAGCTGGGATGTTCCCGTGACAACGCAGCACGGTGTGCGTCAGCAGATGTCGCCATGTCAAAAGTCTTTTTATTGTCGTTAGCATAACTGTTGCAAATAAACATACATTTTATATTTTAAAAGTTTTTAATGCTATATATATATATATATATATATATATATATATATATATATATATATATATATATATATATATATATATATATATATATATATATATATATATATATATATATATATATAAAACTTTAAAATGTATTTTTTTTTATGCGGTGTCCGTCAGTGAATGTGCTGACGCACACCGTGCTGCGTTGTCACGGGAACATCCCAGCTGAAGATAATGAGGAAATTACGCTCCCTTCACCAAGTGCATTCCAAACGACGAAATAATGACACGCATGTGCCCTGCTCACTCAAAGTCCCCATCTAAGGGGATAGGGATGATCACTTCCATTTGGAACTGCCGGTGAACCGTTCGATACACGATACGCGTACCTTTACACCCCTAGTGACAAGTGTGTGTGTGTGTGTATGTGTATGTGTGTGTATATATATATATGTGGATAGCAAGTACATATAGTCATTATTAAAAAAGTAGAATCAATTACAAAAAAAAATTTATATAAAATATTAATTAAAATATTAATAAATTAAATTGATTAAAATATTAATATTTCTATGTTTAAAAAATTAATAAATACATTATATATGAGGTTAAATATCCTGCAAAAAAATTCTAGTCTGGTCAGCAATGAATGTGTCTGCATGATTTACATACATTCAACTGGTTTCTCATTGCAAGCTCAGGTTGTGTGGTTGCACCTGGTGCTGCCATGAAAAGACTTGCCTCAAATGCTTTTGTGTTACAGGTAGGGGTGTGCGATATGACGATTTTTGATCGTGGACGATAAAAATGTCTCCACGACCTGCTTTTGAAGAAATATCAAAGTATCATGCAACAGCGCCACATACATTCACATCACATCAGTGTTAACTCCGCGGTAGAGTTACTCTCACGGGACACTGCACTTATTCGCAATCACAAAAGTACATTATTTGCATCTGCTTTAAATTCTTGCCGGTTAAACATTTAATTCGTCTGCTGTGCGCTTTTTTTCTGAGCGTGTACACCCGAAGCACGCAAACGAAAAAAAAAAAAAAAACTGTTATACAGCGCCTGATCACTGAACTAAATTATCTTTTGCGCTAATACTGTCAAAACACACAGGTTTATGTAGTCTCAGTTGGTTATGTCTAAAATGAAAGTAAACAGCTGAGAGAAACCGGACGAGTGCCTGTATATTTGATGCGTGCAGGTCTTAAAGGGACAGTACTAAACATGCTGCCGACTGCGATTAAAGGGATAGTTCACCCAAAAATGTAATTACTGTCATTACTTACTCACTCACATTTTGTCCCAAACCTGTATTCATTTCTTTCTTGTGCTGAACACCAAAAGAAGATATTCTGAAGAATGTGGGTAACCAAACAATTGCTGTTCCACATTGAATTTGATATTAGGGAAAAAAAATACTATGGACATCACTGTGGACCAGCAACTGTTTGGTTACCCACATGCTTCAAAACAGCATTTATGTTCAGCAGAAGAAAGAAAAACAACTTTTGAGTGAGTAAATGATGGTATAAAACAGTGATACTCAAATCTGGTTCGCGAGATCCACTTTAGATCCAGGGTTGGAGCTAAACTCTGCAGGAAAGTGGATCTCGCGAACCAGATTTGAGTATCACTGGTATAAAATAAAACACTATTTTGATTTTTGGGTGAATTATTCCTTTAATGTTAATATAACACCAAAACACAGAGAAAAATCACTCACTGTCTTGATTGAAAAACTTTAATACTTTGTCTTTAAAATAGGGAAATCAGTTTGGCTGTAATGCTCAAACAACTTGCAAAATAGAAAACTAACATGACAAAGAATCGTGATAAAATCGTGATATGATATTTTTGCCATATCACCCACCCCTAGTTACAGGTCTGCCATGCACAAAAAAAAAAAAAAAAAAGTCAATGCAAAAGCAACAACAAAAACAGTGAAGCAGAGAGGCCGGCTTTGACAGTAGGGTTGGTGTCTATCACTGTCAAGGTTCGTGCAACACATTAGATGCCAATAACAAACAAAGCTACAGCTCACAACTGACAAATCTGACCTTTTTTATCCAGCTTGATCCAGCCCTCCCACTCAGTCCAATGCAAGATGAATGCTGCAGGTTTCTAATGGGTGAATGTTGGTTGTGTGGACACCAGGAAAAGCTGGCAGCACAAAGTTTATCACTCCTCAATCCTAACAAGATTACCATTCCTCAATGGCTTTGACTCTGAAAAACCATGCAGAAATGCTTTGCAATATGCAATAATTTGAATAAATCAGTTGAACTGGGACTAAAACGTAATCATAAAAGGAAGCCAGGCAGTGCAGAAGCAATCAGCATGCTGTCACTGTCACCTCAATGGAGGCTGCGTCGCCCAAAAAGCGTTCTGTGCAGTTTTATATCTCTCTAATAAATTTCCCTCACGGGTAAATGAGTGACTCAGAGTTGAGTGAACCGTGAGCTTGTTTTCCCCCAATTTTCCTGTCTTGATAGTTGAGAATGAACAACGCTGAGGAAACCGGCACAGAATCTTCAGCAAAATGTGAGGCAAGGTAAATGCAAATGAGGGTAGTGGGTTGTATCGAGCAGAGGTTAGAATGTAGGACAAGTCATGTAAATGATGAATGCAGCGACCCCCCCCTTTCTCTACCAGGACACAGAGTTTAAACATGGTGCATGCAAGCTCTCTTCAACCAGCTACAATACACTCTAGCCCTCTATCTGCACCATGACAAAGTGGATATGCAAAAGCATCCTAGCATCAGGAATGGCGGCTCTTTAGAGATTTGTCCTTGCGGGATTTAGGCTACACCTGGATTTAAGACTTCGCGATATGATGGCATACCAAAGCGATTTTTTAAAATTTGCCACCAAGAAAAAAACTATAGTTTACTCTGTAAACTTCCACCAATTTTTCTTGATGCCAGATTTTTATATTTTTTTTCAATGTTCCAAAACTGTGTAGATGGTCAATGTTTAATAATATATATTCGGTATTCGGTAATGCGATATTGTTATCATGGGCACTTCAAAATACCGTGAATAATTATTTATTACAAATTATTCCGATTTTTTAAATTCATTTTAAGAATATTTTTCCCATCAACTGGTCACAATGCACAACACCGCTGTATGCTGTGTGAAAAACGCATGCGCACTCTCAAGTAAACAAGCACAGATGAGAAGCGCATCGCGGAACATGTGAAGGAGATGCGCTGAATGGAAGCGCATATTCACTCCCTGACAGCAGATGGCGCTGAACAGCAGAAATGCAGCTGTTACCCTGGAAATACTGTAAACAAAACGTATTTAAATGGTTTAAATAGCCATTCAGATTTTTGTATTCGCAGTGGTGTTCATCACAGTGGCAAGCACTTAAATATTTAGACTTAATATGACATTTATTTTCAAACTTACAACATGCCCTAGATATTGTTTGAAAATGTTTTGATTCTTTATTGTTTGGTCACACTTAAATTAAGGCTCTATTAATTAACACTAGTTAATTCATTAGTTAACATAAATTGCCAATAAAAAATTCTTCTAAACATTCATTAATCTTAGGTAATTTAAATATTTAATAAAATGCTGTTAAAATCATAAGTTGCAACTGTGTTATTTAATGAACTAACAGCTGTATTTTTAAACAAAGATTAATAACTTCTGTAGCAAATGTAGCTATTGCTAATTATTAATGTTAATGCATTAACTAAGGTTAACTAATGAGATCTTATTGTAAAGTGTTACTTATTGGTCTTTATAATTCTTTTGCAATTTAATCTGTGATTTTTTTTTTACATTATACATATTTTATGTATTACTTTATTATAGCTATGTAAATGTTCAGCTCTTTTTGTTATAAGAAAAAAGTTATTAAATCTGTTATATTTTATGATGACACTTTTTTGCAACTAAAATTCAATACCGTGATAAAAGCATTAGCAATCGCAACATGAAAATTTGATAGTCATAAGCCATTTTATATACCATTTTTATAAAATATTAATAATTGTAATATTAAAACATAATTACTATTTTAACATTTTTTCCATGCCAATGTATAAATAATACAATTTCTAAAAATGATAAACAATTATTTTTATAAAATGTAAAAATAAAAATCTTATTATTTGACAATTATTAATAATGTTAATGTGTAAACAGCCAGAGTATAATACAGATTTAAAAAAATAAATCATATAAATAATAAATAAATCATATAAATAGTAGACGGAAAGTGTTTAATAAATTAATAAAAAAATAAAAAAAAAACATTACCATGAAAAAAATACTCATACCAGCCATTCCTTCCTGCATTTATCCATCAACAAAAAAACAGCACTGAATATGGTGGGCATGAGGGGAGTCTTGTTGATTTGCCACATTAGGCAGAACCCTGGGTTTTGGCAGGCACTGCGTGTATTGCCTGCTGCTTCTGCTGAAAGCTGCCAAAAGGACTTGTTGAAGTCATGAAGGCCCTTTATGAGCGAGAAAAAGACAAAGAGCTCCAAGCAGTTTGAACTTGCTGTGCAGGGAACAAGGAATGAAACAGAAAATTAGACAGAACTGACACAACAGTTAAGGACTTCATTCAAAAGCACTGGGGGTCTGAACAACCCGCATGCTGACATGTTCCATTCAAAAGCAACACTGCATACAGTCAATCAGTATCTAGTCATCTACATTAGATGCCATCTATATTAGATCATCTAGAGTAGTTTGCTCAAACATGCCCTCCCTTCAACACACGCATCCCAGCACACCACAGGGACGGGGAGAGGCTTCCTTCACAATCCCATTGGCAGGAAGTGCAAGGATAGAGGGGGGGAGGTAACCTCCAGCGAGGCAGATGAGATGCAGTGGACTGGAAAACACTGGCTGAGGAGGATGTAAACTCAACTGTCCACAAGACATTACTTAGTAGCATTACTGTAGATAAAGAAGACATTTCTCGTTTATTCATGTTGGTTTTTTCACTCTAGTTGAAAACCGTGAGAGGAGAATCTGCTTTAAAGCAACAAAAGCCGGCATGAAACTGAAACTAAAAATACCCTTTACTGGGGAGATTATAGCAAAACCCAATATATAACCATGTCATCTTAAAAAAAGCACCTTAGGGTTAAATAAAACCGCTGATACTCAGCTTGTTGCATGCTTAAAAAGAAGCAATGCAGTTGTATGTATATACAAAAATCACCTATTACACATCTGAAATGACTTAAAGGAACATTACCCCATGGATGTTATCAACAACTACACTTCTGACTCAGAGGAAGCTTATTCGCTGCTCATATGTCACTCATATTACACATACATAACCCGCCCTGTCTCTTCCGATGACGAACTTCCCCTACACTTTCACATTCTGTTCTGTTCACAACAAATCCAGATAAATGTTTCTACTCACGAAACATGAAGATAATAAACACGATTATGATAGTATATAATTTGTGTGAGATTTTCATGAGATTTGGGGTATTTTCATAACAATACAGGACTTTTACAAGAAAAATGCTAAGTAGCTGCAGTGAATAGCTGCTTATACACTGCCCATCCAAAACAAAAGTCACCACCTGGATTTAACTAAGCAGAAAGGCAAGATCCTCCCATTGGATAATTACGTTATGTGCCCAAAGAATGAGGTCAGCTGACTACCCGAATATACTGAATGACCAGGTTATTCCATCAATGGATTTTTTCTTCCCTGATGGCACGGGCATATTCCAAGATGACAATGCCAGGATTCAGCAGGCTCAAATTGTGAAAGAGTGGTTTAGGGAGCATGCGACATCATTTTCCAGAGTCCAGAGTCAGATCTTGGCGAAAAATTAATGCAACTCCGGACGGGAATAAATGTTGTGACATTGCAGAAGCTTATCAAAATGATGCCCTGGGCGAATGTCAGCAAATATCCCTTTAACATCTGTTTCCTTTTAATTTATTTTCAAGATCTAAGGTAAATTATGTATCGTCTCTTTCAGTATGCCTATAAATGTCACACAAAATGATATCAGCGCTGCTAGCAAACAGCATAACTTGAATGTTATGATGTGTATGATTTTTGTACCTTCAACATTCCTAAGGATAGTGGATTGGTGACTGATTTCTGACACATATAATTAAAGAACAATTTGTCCATTGTTATCAATGGTTTTGCATTTCTGAAAAGTAAAATTAAAATGAAAAACAAACATTTAGGAATGGAGAATATGAGTGGGATTGTTTTCTTTCAGAAACTTAAATGTTGCACTCTCATCAAACATTTTATTTAGCCATCTCAATCAAACTTTTTGCATTAAGAAAGATTTAACACATAGCCACAAATAGCACACATTTCCAAAGAACCCAATCTTGACTCAACAATCTTAAGCAGCCTTCATTTCCAAGTGTCCTCTTCCAATTCCCAGTGGAGACATCTCATTCTGGTCCTACAGCGGACAAAGCCACAACTGTTTGACAATAAATGGTCTTAGGCAGGCGGTGTCAAAGGTGGCTGAACAGAGGTGAACACAGCACTCAAACAGAGACATCAAAATGGAGGAGCAGCTTCCATTTACTGAGCCACTGAAAGAGTCTAAAGTGCCCAATGACCCTTGCAGTGGATGTGAACAGCTCCATCTGAGACTGGTTGCAGGATGAAAAAAACCCTTAAATTAGTTCCTCAAGGTGAACCAAGTAATTTCTGTAGCAGCGGCACCAAACAAAATGACATCCTTCACCCTTAAGGACAGTTGGTAAAAACATCATACATCATGTAGTATTAAAACCACACAGTATTGAAATCAACAGCCTCTAGAACGTTTCAGCTGCAATTCCATTTCTCAGCTACATTGCAAAACAATTGAGCAGCCTTGGAGTGCAGCGGGTTTTATCCGGCACACATCAGGTGTTGCCAAAAAACATGCTAAATGTTTTCCTTGTATTTGCATGCCACAACATATCAGGGGTCTGTACTGTGAAGCCAGATTATCTGGCTAGCCAGGTAAGTTTCAGTTTAGTTTGCACCAATCCTAGGTTTTAGATACCATGAAAGTGGCTTAGCTTTTGGCTGCGTTCATTGCCATAGTAACTTACACTCCACGGCTAACCTGCTCCGGGGCAGGTTATGTTCGGAGTTAGAGATCGCAAACTGAAATTGGACCAATCAGATGTGAGCAAAGTGACATGTCTGACACAAAAAAAGTCACTCCCCTAGTTTATCTTGCTCCAAATTAAAGGTCACTAGTACTAAAAAAAAAAAAAAGTCTGGCTTTAATGATAATTACTTAGAGTTATTTTATATGATTTATATAATTATATGATTCATATTATTATTAATCCATTACACACAAGCAATTTTAGTTTAACAGTTATTATAAATCGTTTATTTTAAATGAATGTTAATATATATATATAGATCTTACGTAATATAAATAAGTTGTAGAATCAATAAATAACGCTTGACCTTATGTTCGAGTCTCTATCGCTGTATATTTCCAACTATATAAACTAATTTAACAAGTTTCACTTGTGACTGTACTGATAAAGCAAGGTAATTTCTTTTATTTGTCCTCTTTCATGAACAAGTACTCTTTTCATTGTAAATGTATTTAAATTCATCATATTCTTCAATCTCTTAACCTTTAGCAAAACCATCGAGCTTTAAGCAAGGCACGTGATTGGCTGTTCGCCAGTGATGTCACACATGCATGTGCACGTGCTCCACAAACTCAGGATCAAACCTGAGTTGACAAAGAAAGTTGATGATCAGCATCATGGTACCAACAAAGCCGGATTGGAGTGGTTTGGTTTTGTCAACTCGAAACTAATCCTGTAACTCTGAATTTGTTCAGCCACCATCATGGTACAGGCCCCAGATGTCAATAAACCACATTAAACATACTTCAGTACATTACAAATACATGAATAAAGAGGCTGAGTCTTAATTATGAAAGTGAACCAAAACAGAAGCAAAAATAAAGTTACGAATATTTTGGATTTCCAAAAGTATTTTTAAGAATGTTGAAACCTGAATTTGAATTCTTGAGAAGAATGTTTTTTTAAAAATCATTGTGCCGGCGCTGATAGCGACATACAGCACCGTTGCGCTACGGACGTCCCAAGTTTGAATCCTGGCTCGAGGACCTTTCCCGAATCCTGCCCCCCTAATCTCTGTCCCACTTCGCTTCCTGTAAGCTCTGATCGGTCCTATCATAATAAAGGCAAAAATGTAAATTGTAAAATCACCACTTAAAGTTAGGAAATCTTTTAAGATAACCATTCAAAATGTTTAAAATGTGCTAAATTCTCATCAAGCCATTCACAACAAAAATAATCATAGTAAATAAAATCAAAGTTAAAGTTAACCTCAAAATTAGGATAACCTTTTTAAAATAATCCATTTGCAATAAAATAGTGTTATGAAAAAATTTTTTTTTGTAGAGTCGTTCAAGTTTTGACAAGAACAGCCATACAATCAGATCACCACCAAAACCATCACTGTTAATATAATATAACCGGCACTGCACGGCGCAGCGCAACAAAATACAATAGAACTCATTATAATCAGTGATGCTGTCTACACGACAAATCCCCGACAGTAAACTGATGCTGCGTTCTATTTTTGACGTACTGACACAAAGTTAAAATTATTTTCAACAGTAGCTTTGTCGCATCCAGTGCAGACAGACTTTAGCTGCACGGCACGGTGCGACACGACAACTGTTGCGTCCAGTGAAAGTTTTTTTCAAGAATTGCACTAAGGAACATTCTTACAAACGTCTTGTTTAAAACATTTCTTAACTTCTTCCTACAGAAGATTTTCATGAATCTAACCCTTGAACACGAGCATGAAATATCTCAGATTAGTGTTCGATAATACCAGCTTGTCAAACGCAAAAAGGTTCTCAAATGCTGTAAACATCTGCAAAAAGCGCAAGGTTTGATTCAGCCCTTTTCTTCCTACTAGGGTCATGCTTATTGAATGGTGGGGCATATTTCTCTAGAGTCACAGAGCTTGACTTTCAGCTATTGAACAGACTACCTTAATCTGAAGTTGAAAACAGGCTCGGGATCCTCACGGACCAACTGGATGCCAAAGCACAGTGCGGAGCTATGAAGGGGGCAGCTGGGGCAAAGATGAAACACACAAACATGGGCCAGAGCCTGTAGCTCGCCGCAGGCGGTCTGGCATGATTTCCCTGTGGACCGGAACATTTCACTGTACCCAAACGGCAAAGTAAGAGGTCCTTTACCGAAGGCAACACACAGCATTTCATTCCAGCACCCATCGGCCTGGTAAAGATGTGTAGCAAACATATGGCTACGCAGATATGCTCTGATGTACAGCGTTAATAAGCGTCCATCAGCAGGCTGTCTAATTGAGTAATTTGGAGCTAATCAGGGGCAGGAATTAGAGGAGATTACATACTAGTCTAGCGCTGGCCTCAGAACAATGGTCAGTAATCTGTGCTGATTCCCAAACCTAATCAGGGGCCAGGAGCTCTAGAGATCCGGGTTTAGTAGGGGGGCTCCGTCTGTCCGTCATCAACAACAGGCACAGCTTGAAAAAGCGGAAGAAACATTAATACAGAGCCATAGAAAAGGGTACAGATAGTAATGGCAGGGCTCAACAATAAAGATAAATAAAAAACATGGCGATAAATCTCTGCATACCATTTACCAAAAAAAAAAAAAAAAAAAAGTTTGATATTTTAGAATAATCTTTCTAAAAGCAAAACCATTTTTGCACTGGGGTAAGTGAAAGTGTTTACAGGGCAAGTAAACCTGAACTACTGACCAGACTAACTAAGTAAATAAATACAAAATAAAGATGAAAATGTATAGAAATAAACAAACTAACATTCCGCAGAAGCATCAGACAGTATTCTAGTTAAAAAGAAAATCTCCAATTTGCAGCTAAAAATGTTCAGTAATTTTTTATTTTTTTTGCTTTAAGAGATAACATTAATTCTGATAAGCTTACAAGAAGCTTCATATGGGAAAAAGTGTGACAATCTACAGGCCTTATCTCGGCTGAACCAGTGACAGGTTGTAATCGTTTTCCTAAGCACCTGCCCTCACGAACCAATCCCATATCTGAGGATCAGCATAAGAACGTGTTTAAAGACTTCAAAAGGTTTAAAGGTTTAGTGGACTACTACTTTCACTTCCACTTCTCTCTGATGACATACAAATCCACTTCTTTCAGGAAATGCTGGAAAGGAATCTCCAGACAATCCAATTCCACTGCAAACAGAAATTTCCTGAGCTGCCAATCCATGTGACCGTTACAGTGGACGTTACGCAAATGAAAGCATGCATTTGAGTATAAACATCTGATTAGTCAAGTCCTGAAGATAATGCAATGAAGCCATTTAAGATACTGTAATGCAGAAATAACTTAAAGGGGTCATATGGCGATGCTAAAAATAACATTATTTTGTTTATTTGATGTAATGCAATGTTTTTACATGGTTTAAGTATGGTTATTGTCCAAGTACTGTACATTATTGTTGCTCCTCTCCGATTGATTTTTACAAAGCTCATCGTTCAGAAAAGCGAGGTGTGCTCTGATTGGCCAGCTATCCAGTGCATTGTGATTGGGTGAATACCTCAAGCGTGTGACCGAAAGGTTACGTCCCTTACCATATTTGGAATATCAGCATCTCCATGACATGGCGGCAGCAAAAATACTACAGCGAAAATAAAAGTTATGCCTTCTTCCTTTGCGTAAACATTTGGGCGGTCTTATGAAAATCTTCCAACACAGTGACGTAGATTTGTGGGGGCATGTTTAAATGAGGCATTTTAGGAAGGTGTGGACGAGTCTCAACTTCTATAAAGAATCCCTCTTGAGACTTTAGTTTTTGCAACTTTACGGACCTTATATATGCACGAACAGCTTGTATCACTCCAAAGACAAAGGAAAACTTGAAATCACATCATATGACCTCTTTAAAGCTACAGCAGTATGGGACAATCATTAGAAAAATAAATGTTGACACCATTCATAAAAAGTACAAGCTTTAAATATATCCTTAAATTAAACAGACGATTATCTCACAGGCCAGGCTGAGAGTAAAATATAAATTCACCCATTCTCATGTCCCATTATCCCAAATACAAATTTGAATGACATGAGTTGAACAAATGCCATAATTTCCTTTTTAGCTTCTTCAATACAGGCAAAGATGTAACTAATCCCCGCTTGTTCTCGGTTCAAGGTTGCACACCTAGTCACAATCTTTTTTCCTACTACTTTCGTGCATGAGAGAATGTTAGCTGTATGCTTTGTCACTGTGTGTTAGGCCTTCCGCCAAGCATGTAAAGCCTGTAATGTGTCTAATGCAACATGACCGTTCTGCCGTTCCCTATGGCTGTGATTCTGCGTGAATGTGACAACTCCTCGCCGACCACCCGCTGCCTTTCCATTTGTTAGGATACCTGAGGTAAAATAAATCACTTGGTAACAAGCGTCTCAGAAGCCCCTAAAAGTCCCTTATCAAACTAAAAAAGCTGGCATTTCTCAAAAGGAAGTTGTGCGGGGGATGAAGAAAAGATAAAACAGTGATGAAACAGTTCAAAGAGAGAAGGTATGGAGCAGATCACAGGTGATCTTGAAGCTGCACGACAGCAAGGACAGAAAAAAAAGATCAAAACTTAGAGTTGAGCGAGATCAATAAAATTATATTTAATATTTGTCTATAAATGCCAATATAGTGCAAAACATATAGACCATATACTGCCCACAAAATCATTGAGTGTGTTACATATATCTCCCAGCCCTTAATGCCTCTTTTTGAAACGGGGGCATGAAGGGAACATACATAATAGCTGAAATTCCTGTACTTAGTGTCTGTCGAAAGCATATAGTTCTGATCTAACTGCCTCGAGTTAATGTTTCATGCTGATTTCCATAAGATGAGTCACTATTACTCATTCGCCCGCTAGCACCACGCACACCCTTACAAACACACATTGTATCAAGTAAAACGGGCCTCAGGGTTGTAAGAGACAAAGAGCAAACAGACCCGCTGCAGTCATCTCAAATTAACCCACCCCTCTCTAGGGGTTCACTTATTAGGGCTTCAGCAACAAGTAAAACCCATTGTAAGGCAGTCAGCTCCCTTACAAAGTTTTCAACCCACACATCTTCAAAGCACAGATCACAATTAAGACTAGCTCCCCCATTGTAGAAAAAAAAGCAAATTAACTATTAAGATTTAAATTTAAATTAAAATATTCACCAAATTAAAAATGTCATTAAAAAAAAAAATACAAAAACATATGGTAGCGTTGGCGCAGATAGCCTCGTAGACGTATAGCGTTGTTGCGCTTTGGGCGTCCCAAGTTTGAGTCCCAGCTCGCAGACCTTTCCTGATTTCATCCCTCTCTCTACGAAATCCAATATGATGAAATCCGAGAGTTTTCTGACCCTGCATAAACAGCAACACAACTACCACATTCAAGACCCAGAAAGGTAGTAAGGACATCAATAAAATAGTTCATGTGACAGTGGTTCAACCGTAATTTTATGAAGCTACGACAATACTTTGTGCGCAAAGAAAACAAAAACAACTTTTTTTTTTTTTTCAACAATTGACCGTTCGCAAAGACCGCCCTCCTTAGTTACTGTTGCTATCCCCGACAAACAATGCCGCTCTCACACTACACACATTCTCACGCAGTGAAAAATACATTGCAGAGAAAAGAGGAAATCGACAACACACTGACAGAAAATACAAAGCAGGTTACTTCTGATATGAAACAAGGTCTCAGGACTCTCAGCTTTCAAATTTGGTCATTTTTAAAGAAATTCAAACAATAAACACCGTTTTGTGGCACTTTAATGTATCGTGACAGATTGCTGTGTATTGCCTCAGTTCAAACACATGAACCGGTCTGATAGTCTTTTCATTTGTACTTAAAGCACGAAATAAACATGAATAAACATCAGAACATATTTTACTTCAACTGCAGAACACACTATTTTTCAAGGTTAAGTCCACTGAAGTTAATCTGCTCTCCTGTCTGATCAGCTGCGGCTACTGGACATGCGCATTTATATATTTTCCGAGCCAACAATATAACGTGAAACCTAGGAAAATGGTTTAAAAAAGCACCTGGCGCCATAGTTTCATCACTTTAGAGTGTCGCAGTGACCGTCTTTTTGCAGTAAAGGACCTGTCATAGTTTAATGAGTGGGAAGATGACATGAAGCGACGCAAGGTTAGCTGCATTGAAAACAGATGAGAGCACATGTGTATATACAGCTCACGATCGGAATGAAGTTCACTGGATTTTGTCCACAGAATGATAAGAGCACTCGTTTTAACATATTATTTTATTATTTAACACTCAGTATTTTAACTTAAGTGCTGCAATCCATGCGTACAGTGCCAGACATGACAGATTTTCTGGTAGCAAAACAAGTACTTTAAAGGAATTCCTTAGCTTATTGCCGTTACTGTGGCAGCCAACAACAGCACAACTTAACCATATTTATATTTAGTTACACTGAAAAAGTTTCAATTCTTTTTTTACCCCATTTTAACATGGATTTCTATGGAGATCGGCCGTAGCAGATGGGCAAGATGGCGGATAGCAGCGGCGGCACATAATATCCGCGTTCTGAGTGGTCAGATCGCCTGTCAATCAAGCTCTTTGCGAACGGTCAATTCCTTCTCTTCCGGGTCAGTCCGCCGCCATTCACAAGAGTACCATGTATTCCTCTGCTTGTAAACAAAGTAAATAACAGAAAACATTTTAGTTGCCTTGCTGTCTATGCAGGGTCAGAAAGCTCTTGGATTTCATCAAAAACATCTGAATTAGTGTTCTGAAGATGAACAAACGTCGACACGAGGGCGCGTAATTCAATCTTCCCTTTAAAATCATGCATGGAATGGCAGGAATCATTCATAACTTCTTGCGGAAATCTGCAGAGTTGTTGTTAACAATGAAAAATACTTCTAAAGCATTTATTAATCTTAGTTAATGTTGATTCCAACATTTACTAATAACATTATTAAAATCAAAAGTTGTATCATACTTAACTAAGTTTAGTAACTACTGTAACAATGTATTGCTCATTGTTAGTTAACATTAGTTAATGCATTAAATATAGTTAACAAACAGAACCTCATTGTAAAGTTACCAGACCAGCTATAAAATTGAAATCGGTTATTTCCACGTATATGAGGATAACAGGAAGAGACATGCAGTAGTTATGTCACATAACAGCGCTTTCCACAGAATTCCGTTTTTAGAATAGCAGTGCAGGAAACACATCCAGAGTGCATCAGAAATCCAGCCACTATAGCCTCAACCCCAAACTGATTATTTAGAAGACTTTACAACTAAAATAACCATTATTTTGTACTGAACTGAAGTAATATGCAATTTAGAATACATGCCAGTTACCTTGATATTGGTATTTTTGCCTGATCACTAAAATGTACCAACTCAATAATATACACTACCATTCAAAGTTTGGGGTCAGTAAATCTTTACTATTATTAATTATTAATATTATTATTTTTTATTTTAAACTAATAATTTTATTCAGCAAGATGTGTTCAATGACTCAAAATTGACAGTAAAGACATTTATAATGTCACAAAAGATCTCTATTCCAAATAAACACTGGTTTTTAAAACTATGTAAAAAAAACAAAGAAAATCATGACTTTCACAAAAAAAAATAAGCAGCACAACTGTTTTCAATATTGACAATAATAAATGTTTCTTGAGCAGCAATTCAGCATATTTGAATGATTTCTGAAGGATCACGGGACACTGAAAATTCAGCTTTGATTCACAGAATACAATTACATTTTAAAACTTTTAACGTATTTTTGATCAAATAAATGTTGAGCATATGAGAGTTTTCAAAAACTTCTGAATTGTAGCGCGCACTTCTAATATTGCCATGAAACAAAGGTCGATCTACCTCAATCAAAACATCTGCAAAGGTCAGAACTCGTGTATAATAATCTGCTTACAAAGAAACAGGAAACGGCACGGAACCGACAAGAGAGTGCAAGCCCCGGTGATTGTTGACGGCCTGCATCAAGGACATTAAGAAAAGCCTTGTCCCCTCAGGGCTAAGAATGCATTAGTTGGCAATGAAATCCCTCTTTCCCCTGAAGCAAACACTAGAGCTCTAAACAAATCCATTGCTATCCCCTATAGCGTCTATTAAAACACTGAGCATGTTGAAGAGGGTACACGGATGTTCAAGTGCATTAGGAATGTAACATAAGCACCTGGGATGGAGAAGAAGTGACGGAGGGGAGTGCATGAGCAAACATCCGTCAGCAGATGCTGTTGCCGCATCCCACAAGTCTGATAGGTCAAAGGGGTGAGGCATGTGAAGTTAAGGAGATTACACAAACGGCGAGCATATACTGCAACAGGCAAAAGCCAAATCTCACAGCGTTGTGTGGCCCAGCAGAGAGAGCTGACATATGTTCATCGCTCGACACGAGCTTGCCGGGCAGCTGAAAACCGCTCCAATTAGACCTGCCTGCATCAGAATCCTTGATTATGTACTTTGTGAAAAGCTCACTGGCACAAAAACATCACGTAAGCAGCACTAATAAGTCTGCTGAGATGGCACAGACTACAAATGAGAGGAGAACAAGGACGGGAATCATACACAATTCAGCATAGCGGTTCCAGTTATTTAATAATTCCATTCTTGTAGTACTTTAATAATGCTTTTTCTTTTCCAAAAATTAAACACATTTATTGTGACAAAATGTGAATCTTTATCTGTATGTTATGTATGAACTAATTCTAAAGAATTACATGTTACAAGCAGTTCAGTTCTCATTTCATTTTGAGTTTGATATGTTGAAATCAATGAATGGTTCAGTGAATATCTCTCAGACTGATTAAAACCAATAACTCATGCGTTTGACACTGATTTTGGGATCCTTTCTGATGGATTCATCAAAAAAAAAAAAAGACACCGATGTAGCAACAAGTGAGCACATTGCAATAAGTAAATGTTTTATTTATAGTCTTTTTCAGCTCAATCTTTCTCATCTTCACTTACAAATGAGCTAAAACATGTATACTCTGTAGATTCAGTAACCGCAAAACAATAGATTTTCATAGTATTTTAGATTCAGTGTTTAAGAGCCATTAAAAGAAGTGAAAAATCATAAAACGGAACTGGTTTTTAGTAGTCAACCCTAAAGAACAGCCTTTTTTAAATTCCAGTAACACTTTACAATAAGGTTTCATTTGTTAACATTAACTATATTAGATAGCATGAACTAACATTAAACAATACTTTATAAATACTGCAGCATTTAGAAATCTTAATGTTAATCTCAATATTTACATTTTTAATCTTAACTACCTCTATTCCTAATATTGCTTTCTCCAGTGAAAAAGTCAATTTATCTGAATCAGGAGAGAAATATGCACAGATCAAGCATCGTTTACAAGCAAAAACAGTCCAGAGTAGTTCTAAACCAATACGTGGGCAGATTTTGATGTGAGAGGACAACAGAGAATGGACCTTTTCACTGGAAGAACCATTATTATGGATTACAGACTCATATTTTGACCAGGATTGGATGTGGAATATTGTGATGTTTTTATCAGCTGTTTGGACTCTCATTCTGACGGCACCCATTCACTGCAGAGGATCCATTGTTGAGCAAGTGATGTAGTGCAAAATTTATCTAAATCTGGTCTGACAAAGTAACCAACTCATCTACATCTTGGATGGCTTGAAAGCGAGTAAATTTTCAGCAAATTTTCATGTTTGGGTGAACAACTCATTTGATTATTAACAAAAGAGACCTTATTGTAAAGTGCTATGATTATTCCTTTGGAAAAACAAAGTTTTCTCATTTATTTGCTACAAGAAGCATAAACATGCACGGTCATTACGCTTAAATAACGCTCCGTACCCGGCACGGGTCTGCAGCACTGATGGAACACCCACACAGAATTTTTATTTCCCTTACCAGCAGCCTATTTCCCTCAGCCTCTACTCAATCACTGGCTGAAACAGAGGTGTCTGAACTCAAAAGTCTGTCATTACAACACGAGAGATGGGGCATGAATAAGAAAAGCTAAAAAAATGGTGAGAAAGATAGACAGAGACTGTGAGAGTGGGAGACTAATGAAGAGTGAAAAAAAGAGACTTTGTGGCTGATGGCCAACATGATGCTAATATACACGTATCATCATACAATATAGTAATGATGCAAGTAATCAGCTAAAGTGGTCAGCCAATGGTTATGCTTCATTCTAAAAGAGACTATATAATATCATCAAAGTTTCTGTCCTGCGAGTGCTGACATCTGCAGACAGTCGACCATCTATTAAATCTAATAAAAGCATTGAACAGTGGCACTTCAAATAAAAAATGACCGCTTAAGTCTGTTTCAGTACAGACAATGAGCCTTCTATTCTCACTGAAACACAGGCTCAGTCTAAGTAAAGTGATCTATTGTCGACTTGGCAAGTCATTTGTTGATGGAGGTTCAGATCTGTGCTGCCTGTGTATGATCTTCTTTAAAAATAAATCTAATATTCACTAGTTCACTGAAATTAGTGTCATATAAAACCAGAGACATCTGGAAGCCGGAAATATCAGATTAAAAAAAAAAAAAAAGCTATATAAGCTTAAAAAGCATAACATTTTCACAGAAGCCCATAAGAGCAAAAGGAAAAAGAGCTTACTGAATAAAAAATAAGAGAGCAATAAGTTTTTGTGGATTCTTAAAATATTATATATATAAAATTCATCAATGTGAAATAAACCAAGTTCAGTCAATTTCCAAAAACAATGACTAATGTGCACAATCAGTACTAGTCAATGCAAGTCAGTAAAATCTGAAAAATAAATAAATAAATAAAAACAGAAAATAAGCATCAGCCACAGCTTATGATAAATACATTAATTCAAAATGCATAATTTTGCATAATTTATCTCAAAATAAAAGTTAGTGTAACTTCAGATTTTTTTTCCTCAAAAAAAGAAATAAGCTCCTCAGCTACACTTTACATTTACATGTTAGTACTAAGAGAATAAATCTTACGAGTGCTTTATTGATTCCCATGTAGTGCCACATCTTATGAAACCAAATCCAACACTCCAACACATTACCTCATTTAGCCAAAGGGCTTTGTTGAGGATAAACAGTTTCATTTGCACCCAAGAGCTGCCCAGGAATTCCCTAGCAATTTGCTCTTTGTGGTGTTGGAGTAAATTGCAGAAAAGCGTGTGTATAAAGTACACACTTGGCATTAGCGAGTATGCAGTTTCTCATGGGGAGTATTTGTTCTTGACGGAGGCTTTCAGTGTGCATCTCTGAGCCATTTAAAGACATGTCCCTCGATGTGTGCATCACAAAAGACGTGGAACGGAATAAAGTTTGTCCCTGGAGAGTGTCTCTAAGGAGGCCGCTGCTAATTGTCTGACAACTGCAGCATGTTGCTCCTATTAATTCCCCAACAAGAGTTTAGAAATATTTAACCATTCCTGCTGCACGGACTACAAAAGGTGAAGGTCTCTGAAGAACTCAATTCGACCAAACATTATGGTTATGATTTAAAACAAGCACGGAAATAATTAAAACAGCAGGAACAGTTTGTCCAAAAATGAAAATTTGCTAAAAATGTAAATCACCCTCACGCCATCCAAGATACAGGTTTGTTACTTCATGGGAATTGATATGGAGACATGTAGCATTACGCCACTTGCTCACCAATGGATCCTTTGCAGTGAATGGGTGCCGTCAGAATGAGAGTCCAAAAAGCTGATAAAAACACCACAATAATCCACACCACTCAAGTCATCTGATTAATGTCTTAAGCGAAAAGCTTTTTTTTTTTTGCAAGACGTTTTTAACCTCAAACATTCAGACTAGACAAGTTTTTCGCTTGAGAAAGCAACATTACAGATAGAGGACTCGTACTTTAACATGGTTTACAGTTATTACAAGCAAGCAACAGTTTGACGTCACCTCATGCCCATGTTTTAGGTTAAAGTCAGGTTGTATATTAAGCTGTTCCACTCAAACACTTCACTTAGGCTTGATTGTCTTAATTGCATCTGTGTCACTGCTGTTTCCTATCTGTTTCTCAAGTACTTACAGACAATAAAGAAGTCCTACAGATAAGGCCAAGCCACACTAAACACAAGTGTCACTTTTAGCCACCTCTGACGTGTTATCAGACCTCAGGTGGACGTGGTGAATGGCCAATATGCTAAACTATAGAGTCCATTAAGATAAAAGGCGGGTCTATTTATGGCAACAGCCACAAAATTAACTTTGAACGATTCCATCTATTCCATAGCATCCATTATTTAATGTATTAACAAAGAAAAATGTCTGTAGAGCCTCACATCAACGTCACTATAAATGTTTATGATAAACGTAAAAATCTAATCAAACCCTTAATTGCACAATTTGTTATGCTTTTGAATTAAATTAAAATATCACTCAATGCAGCAAAAAACAAACATGCATCTTTACCGACTCGGCATATGTACTTCAAGTACTTAAATTATTCCTGCATCAAGCTACACATGACAGCAAGTTATGACTTACATTCAGAATATAAAAATATTATATACATATATATGTCAAGTTGAAAAGGGTTATGCACTGAACAGATAAGGGGGAAAGCTTGTGATGCTTGTGTAATGCAAATGTCCAGCTTTGTACATGTCCATTGGTCGTATACTTTAATCAAAACACTAGTATTAAAAAAAACATGAATAAACAAAAATGGACATCCTTGAACAAGTATGAAGAATTAAGCTTCAAAGTTTGCGCATACCAGATAAACGCACAGGAAAATGTAAAAAGAAGTTGACCAATTCTTGCAGTCTACAACCAGCGGTTTTCAAAGGCATGGTACTTTTGAAGAACAGTATTTACAGACCGGCGACCACTAGTTGTAAAGACCAGGAAGTAATGTGAATAAAGAGAACTTAACCTAACAAAGAGGCCTGCCTCGACTAAATAAGTTACATGAAAAGCATTTGAGGCAAACAACGTAAAGCCCTGAATGCTCTCAAACAACCTAAACGCAAACTGAATCATTATAAAAGTAGTACAGTGAGGGGGAAAAGTACATTTTCGACACCATTTCCAAGCTTGTAAGGTAAATAACTGGGACGCGCTTCATTAATATCTCTCCAGAACAGCTGTTTGGATTAAACAAACACAGATATTACAGGCTTCTGCCAATAATAAGAGTAAACCTAAACAGATCTAGAATGAACTCATGAAAGCATATTTCTGCACTAATTTTCCCATGTATCTCCATGCAGAGATGAAGAAAGAGACACTATAGAGTATATGCTCATCTAGTACTGTACCAGATAAACCGAACAGAAAAACAAACAGTGTTATCCGTTGGCATTCTGAGGTTTATGAAAATGGTAATGAGACTCATGAACAAAAGACTGACCTGCGTCAATTGTAAATAAATGCAATGTGGGTTTGGACACTAAATCCACACCTCATTCTTGATCATGGTAATCAGAAACCCTCCCAATGACAACAGCAAGTTTTCAGATTCTAAATAATTCACATTATGTCACCCTTAAGTTACTGTAATGACTGCTAAGAACTGACCTGACCTTGAGCCCTGGAACACAACCCATACAAAAGAACTGTAAAACATGAGATTATCATCACGTAATACGCCAAAGGAAACAGTAAGAGCTTTTGTGACATACGTAACCCTGAAACAAACAGACCTGTATTTCTTCATAGGCCTCGTCAACGGTGGTGACTTGGTGCTGTTCGTGTAAGGCAGGCTCATCGCAGAAGAAGCACACCAAGCTCTTGTCACTTAAGCAGAAGAGCTTGACCTTTTCGTGGTCCTTGCACGGGTACGAGTTCCTCTGGGCGTTCAGGATGGCGTCCAGAGGGAAAGCGGCATACCTCTCCACGATGTTGGAGAGCTTCAGGCTCGGGGACAGAAGGGGATCCGTGAAGGTCCTCCTGCACTCCGGGCAGTCTCGCGTCCCGTGATGCTCCTGTCTGCTCCAGTGCTCAGTGATGCACTTACGGCAGAAGTAGTGCTCGCAGCCGAAACTGACAGGGTCTTGATAAATGCTCAGACAAATGGAACACAAGAGCTCGTCCTTCAGACAGCAAGCCATTTGAATCTACAGAGGGGTCGGTCATGCACTGTGCAGGGAGCAGGACACACTGAGTCTCTGAATCAGCTGGGCTCTTTGAAGCTTGAAAATGTTCCTCGACTGATTCCTGAAAAAGAGCACAAGTAAGAAAGACACTGTAAAGATGGTTCTGCAACAGGCATACTTTGATAAGTTTGATATTAGATTCTGGGATGATCAGGTATAAAGGGTTTAGACGTGGACTTTGTCTAAATTATCATGAATTGATAAATCTGATTGAAAGTAGACAAGAAAATGTCGATACTCCTTAATTAAAAAGAGAAAGGTCTGAAATCTGATTATTTACTGGACTCATTCTGCAAGATTCAATAGTACCTTATCGAGCCCATTAAAAAATAATTACATTTTCATTTAAGAATGTGAAAGGATCCTCCATGGCTAATTAAAGACATTCATTTCTAAAAGAAGTTTATACAGATGTCACGAATTAAATTAATCTTGTACCCAACCTTGCTCGAATGAATGAATGAATGAATGTCTTTATATAAATAATAATTTTTAATGAATCTATTTTGTAATACCTTTTCCTATTTACTATTTTCTGTATTAATTTTTAATTTTACTTTAATTCTTTATTTATATTTTATACTTATATTTTCCTATTATTATATGTATTTATTTATTTATTTTATTTTTTAATCATAGGTTTGGGCTTCCATAATCGTGTAAAAACATTATAAAAAGAACTTAATGCATTTAAAAATCAGAAATCATTCAACATTATATTCCCTCGCTACTTACTAACTAAAAACATTATAAAATCGTTCAATTTATACAAACTGCCACTCAATCACCATAGACTTCCACTGAATTCAATACAACAAATCTGAAATTATCAAAATAAATTTTTAATTGCTAATGAAACACCTTGACTCTCTAAATTCGGTTATAAATATTATCATCATAGACTTCCACTTAAGTTAACTGGATCTTAGTCCATTTAAATCAGCGGTTTACACATCAGAAAGCTCCTGTACACCATGGCAATTGCAAAAAAGTTAGGAATATCACTGCTTTGTTTTTAAAAAACAGCTTTTCAAACCATTTCTCTTCCCTTTTTCCATTGTTTTCTTTTTATTGTTTATCCAAGCCGGCTGCTAAATAATTAGCCAGCTAGCAGGATGTGTAAACAGATTTTCTATCTATTCGGTCCTCTCCAAAACTGACATTCTCACTTCATTCACTTACCCTAAACGGTCCTGGCGCGTTGTACAGTGGAAACAGCCCACTGTCACATAATTGAAAGACCAGGTCGTGGTTTCAATTAAACATTTTCATCAGGTCAGATTGTTCAAAGCTGAAGAGCGACCGCACGCGCAGCTCCTCTCAATCGCACTGCTCTACTCTCGATCCAGAGGCGCACAGCAACGGAGCGAACCAACTCCACAGGGGACGGGGACGGGGGCGCGCACACACACACACACACACACACACACACAGATGGCAAGATAAAACAGCTCTCTTGGGACTTTGATTCGTTCTGTAAGAAAATTAAGTAAAGTACACACCTTTCATTTGAGTTTGTCATCTGGGCTGGATTCGTGAAGCATATAAATTATTTTTACCCGGGTGAAGGTGAATCCCCCCCGCTGCTGTAATGGTACAGCCCTGGCTTCCTCATCATGGACAGAAATGAGCATATGATAATATCAGAGTGATTGCTCGCACTCTGCTGGTGTGTGCTTGTAGGTCGACGCGAAATTAGATTTTATACAGTGAGTTCAGCATACTAGTACAGTGTTTAAATTAAAGAAAACATCTAAAAATAATTATAACATTTAAATTATTTCATTTAACGTAATTATAAAGTATAGACAAACCAAAATAATAATATAGGCTACATATGTGTGTGTCTGTGTGTGTGTTCTAACAATAAATAATATAAATATTCTAAAATAAATAAATTAAAAGATGATTACTGCAATTAATGCAAATGCATTTATACATCATGGTAGTATTTGTACTAGTAAATTAAAGAAAACATCTAAAAATAATTATAACATTTTAAGTATTTCATTTAACATAATTATAAGGTAAAGACAAACCAATGATCAGAAAGAATAACAGCAGATTTGAATTTAGTTTATGGTTTCCTTAATCTGCAATGCAAATTGTCAGCTTTTGTTCAGGTGTATAGACTTTTGTGGAAAATTATATATATACACACATACATATGTATGGAGAGCCAAATTACTCAAAATTAAATAAATCATTAAATAAATGTTGAAATATATATATAAAAAAAGTTGTTAAATGCATAATTATATAATTAAATACATAGATGAATGCATAAATAAATGCATAATAAATGCAAATGAATGAATGAATGAATGAATATTTAATTTTATGCATTTATTTATGCATTTATTTATGTAATTAACGATTTATATATTTCAACATTTATTTAATATTTTAAATTAATTAGTTTAATTTATTTTGGGTAATTTGGCCCTCCATACATCATAATTATCTATTAAATAAATATTATATGACATATTATATGATAGCAATATTCTAAAATAAAATAAAAAACATAAGGGGAGGAAAAATGATATTAAAAGACGATTACTGCAATTAATGCTAATGTGTATATATATATATATATATATATATATACAGTGAGGAAAATAAGTATTTGAACACCCTGCTATTTTGCAAGTTCTCCCACTTAGAAATCATGGAGGGGTCTGAAATTATCATCGTAGGTGCATGTCCACTGTGAGAGACATAATCTAAAAAAAAAAATCCAGAAATCACAATGTATGATTTTTAACTATTTATTTGTATGATACAGCTGCAAATAAGTATTTGAACACCTGTCTATCAGCTAGAATTCTGACCCTCAAAGACCTGTTAGTCTGCCTTTAAAATGTCCACCTCCACTCCATTTATTATCCTAAATTAGATGCACCTGTTTGAGGTCGTTAGCTGCATAAAGACACCTGTCCACCCCATACAATCAGTAAGAATCCAACTACTAACATGGCTAAGACCAAAGAGCTGTCCAAAGACACTAGAGACAAAATTGTACACCTCCACAAGGCTGGAAAGGGCTACGGGAAATTGCCAAGCAGCTTGGTGAAAAAGGTCCACTGTTGGAGCAATCATTAGAAAATGGAAGAAGCTAAACATGACTGTCAATCTCCCTCGGACTGGGGCTCCATGCAAGATCTCACCTCGTGGGGTCTCAATGATCCTAAGAAAGGTGAGAAATCAGCCCAGAACTACACGGGAGGAGCTGGTCAATGACCTGAAAAGAGCTGGGACCACCGCTTCCAAGGTTACTGTTGGTAATACACTAAGACGCCATGGTTTGAAATCATGCATGGCACGGAAGGTTCCCCTGCTTAAACCAGCACATGTCCAGCCCGACTTAAGTTTGCCAATGACCATTTGGATGATCCAGAGGAGTCATGGGAGAAAGTCATGTGGTCAGATGAGACCAAAATAGAACTTTTGGTCATAATTCCACTAAACGTGTTTGGAGGAAGAAGAATGATGAGTACCATCCCAAGAACACCATCCCTACTGTGAAGCATGGGGTGGTAGCATCATGCTTTGGGGTGTTTTTCTGCACATGGGACAGGGCGACTGCACTGTATTAAGGAGAGGATGACCGGGGCCATGTATTGCGAGATTTTGGGGAACAACCTCCTTCCCTCAGTTAGAGCATTGAAGATGGGTCGAGGCTGGGTCTTCCAACATGACAATGACCAAGCACACAGCCAGGATAACCAAGGAGTGGCTCTGTAAGAAGCATATCAAGGTTCTGGCGTGGCCTAGCCAGTCTCCAGACCTAAACCCAATAGAGAATCTTTGAGGGAGCTCAAAGCCAGAAACCTGACTGATCTAGAGAAGATCTGTGTGGAGGAGGGCCAAAATCCCTCCTGCAGTGTGTGCAAACCTGGTGAAAAACTACAGGAAACGTTTGACCTCTGTAATTGCAAACAAAGGCTACTGTACCAAATATTAACATTGATTTTCTCAGGTGTTCAAATACTTATTTGCAGCTGTATCATACAAATAAATAGTTAAAAATCATACATTGTGATTTCTGGATTTTTTTTTTAGATTATGTCTCTCACAGTGGACATGCACCTACGATGACAATTTCAGACCCCTCCATGATTTCTAAGTGGGAGAACTTGCAAAATAGCAGGGTGTTCAAATACTTATTTTCCTCACTGTATATATATATATATATATATATATTATTGTGTTGTTGGTGTTGATGTTGTTTTTACATTATATTGATGAGAACGATGCAAAAAATAGCCCTAAACTAGACTTCATAAAATATATTTTTTGTTTGTTTTTTTGAAAAGGTGTTTTTCTAACTTTCATATTCGTCCTACTTATGAAGGCTGCAGGTTAGCAAAACAAGTTTTGCTCAAAACTATCTGGCGCATCACTGGTCAGCTGCATGACTGAATTACTGTCCTTATTATTATTGTCAAAGTGCTTTCAAAAAATGCATTGCTTTGCTCATGCACCCACATTTCCCGACACCACCTCACGTCTCACAGCTGACCTTTGACCACCAAACCTTTTGCTGAGTTATTCTGGTGCTCGTGGTTTGACTTTTGCTAAAACACATTTAACAAAGCAAAAAGAAACGAGGGTGTCTTCTACACCTGTCCCCATGCACTTTACAAGAAGAACTGCTGATTCATAAATTTCCTGCAGTTGTCAGACACATTCATCAACACTAGGCCTTGTTTATTTATGTAGTTTCGGTGTGTTCTGTGGTTCACATTCATTGTTTGCATCTCACAGTTTGCATAGCAATATATATATGCAACACACCATGCGTTCATTATGAAACCATGCAACAAAGATACTATCAGAATTCATTCATAGCGTGCATACATTGCATTGGAGAAGCGACATGCTTTAATGGGTAGACCGTTGGGTTGCTTCCCTACCTCAATCTGATGTCAGGATTTCCTGTCAGTGCGCAACGCAAACAAGCCATTTCCCACAAACAGAATGCTATCTCTGCTGTTTGCTTAGTCATAATCATAACACTTGTGCTTTTAACACATTGCCTTGCTTTCACAAGAGGGATGGATTAGACTGGAGAACGCAACTTACTAAAATGACTCACTGCCAAGCACCTATGGAGTTTCAGTATGCATTGTTGGCTCTGTGAGCTCTGTTAGAAAATAAACTTTCACATGTGCGCTAGTTTATTTAAGCTGTCCACTCACAATGTCCAACAGTGGGATTCTTTTCTGAAACCATCCCAAGACATTTTTAATGTCACATCGCAATTTACAATTTATTCTGTGATGGAAATCACACACTAAACTGAGGGAAACTGTGTAAAAATGGATTTACACAAAATAAAATAAAATTTCCATTATTATTTTATAAAAAATTTTTTAGATTATATATATATTCCTTAAATTATCATTTGAATTTCTATTTATATATATATATATATATATATATATATATGTTAGTGCTGTCAAGCGATTAATCACGATTAATCGCATCCAAAACAAAAGTTTGTTTACATAATGTGTGTAATGTGTATATTTATTATGTATAAAGACACGCACAGAGCATATATTTTGAAAATATTTACATGTATATATTTATACTCATATAAATTATATCATATATATATTTAATATATAAACAATGTATTTTCCTTAAATATATACATGCATGTATATGTGTATGTATATATATATATATATATATACACACATAATAAATATACACATTACACACACATATATTATGTAAACAAAAACTTTTATTTTGGATGAGATTAATCGCGATTAATCGTTTGACAGCACTAATTTATATATATATATATATATATATATATATAAATAAAATATATTTTCAAACTGGAAGACTAAAAAAAAAAAAGCCATGTCCAATCTGGATTTACACAAATATCAAAATTATTCACAGACATAATGGTAATTTTAATTATTTAATTTATTAAAAAATATATATTTTCATTTTCATATTCTACTGAAAGTCTGGGTCTGGGACAATGGCAAAACAGTAAAATGTACAAAAGAGTAAAAAAGACATTAAAAATAAAATGGAAATGAATTAAAATGAAAATAAATGGAGAAAAAAATTGATATAAAACTAATATATATATATATATATATATATATTAAATGGACATTATTGTCCCTATAAGTGGACATCATAAAAGTGTTATTGTGTCCAAAAAAGTGCTTCATACTTCCGCTCTAAATCTGAATAAAATAATTACTCAATAAGCTACAAATGGAAACCAGGTTTCCTGAACCAATCCCACAACAAACAGACTGTGGCTTACTGAAGACTTTGTTCCACGCTCAGAAAAAGAAAGCAGAACACTCCACAGCTCAAACAAGCAGTGCAATATCGACGTGGGAGTACAGCAACCTTCATTGCTGTAGAGGGCATGATCAATATTTAATCAGCTCCTAAAGAGATACTTCTCTGTGATTCCTTAAGTCGGTTAACACCTGTATTGATCCACCGCTGGAGGCTTCCCTCCGGCCTCATATTAAAGATACTTTAATCTTAAACTGCTTTTTGTGCTGGTGGTCTACCAACAGCATCTATATAATGGATGTTCTGGCAAGCAGAACCACGGTTCGGTCTTGACCACACTGTAGTTTGCACAGTTGTCAGTGTATGAGATTTCTGTAAATACATAAATCAAAGCAATACATAGCAAAAAAAAAAAAAAAAAAAGGAAAAAAAGGAATCTCATTCTGACGGCACTCATTCACTGCAGAGGTTCCATTGGTGAGCAACTGATGTAATGCTAAAATAATAGCTTGCATAATAATAAAAAAGTAATATAGACAATTGTGAATAGAACTGTGGTTTATAAAAGTGCATATACAAAAACTTTACAAAAAACATTAATTTACAAGTTGAAAAACATTGTTTAATGTAGAAGTATATACATATTCTGCCATAACTTTTGACAATGTACTTGCCAATGCAATATATGCAAAATGTTGATTCTCCATTGTAATATCTTCAGATATAATATCTAAGAAATATAATATTTTTAGATACATAACATCTAAAAGTGTTGGACAACCTGTGCTGTAATAGAAGGCTGTACTCATTTTTCATTCATCTCATGTAATCCCACAAAACACATTCAGTGAGTCTATAAATGATATGACAAAATATAAACAGTATGATAGTAGAACACCTTGGAAATTTGAGAGGTAGAGAAATTAACAACCACTGGGAGGCGCTAGCTTCATATGTCTATATTGGTAGAAATATCATTGATTTAGTCTCGCCAGGGAGGTGTAATAACTTTTTCCTTATCAAATGTCAATGACAGTTACTGAAGAGTAGCTTAACCTTAACCTACTTAGTGAGTTTTGCGCAATAGACTTTTGGCATAAAATCTAATGCAAATTATTACTTTTTTAGGGGTGCCAGCAATTATGTGTGAATGCAATTTACTCTAAACAAAACTAAATCTGCCTTCAGATACAAGCATCGGACAGAGAAAAACACTAATTAGCGCTTTAGTAATATGTGTGCTTACATATCAATCTATTTTACATGTCAGATTTACGTATTAAAGGAATAGTTCGCCCAAAAATGAAAAATTACTGAAAACTGATTCATCCTCAGGCCATTAAAGATATAGATGAGTTTGTTTTTCATTGGGTCACATTTGGAAAAAATTATCTTTACTTCACTTGCTCACCAATGGATCCTCCAAAATATTAGTCCATACATCATAATAACACTTCCTCCAGTGAAAAATTGCATCCCCTGTCGTCCTCTCAAATTAAAATCCACTAACATATTTGTTCAGAACTGTTTTCGCTTGTAAACAGAGCTTGATCCGTGCATATTTCTCTCCTGATTCAGACGAAATGACATTTTCACTGGAGAAAGCAGTATTATGAATAATTTCAATGACTCATAATTTAGCTGGAAGTAACAGTTAAAAACGTCTTAGCGATGGGTTTGTTTCACAGCTTTATTTGAAAGATTGATGGACTGGGGCGGTGTGGAGTACTTGTGGATTATTGTGATGTTTTTATCAGCTGTTTGGACTCTCATTCTGATGGCACCCATTCACTGCAGAGGATCTATTGGTGAGCAAGTGATATAATGCTACATTTCTCCAAATCTGTTTCCATGAAGAAACAAACTCATCTACATCTTGGATGGCCCGAGAGCCAGAAAATTTTTATTTTAAAGTTTAATTTAAATATTTTTAAAATAATGCAATTGCAATACATGTCTTTTTTTATCTGTTTAAGATTACATTAGAGCCCTGCATGGGCCTCAAAATTAGGCCCGTGTCCGACAGCTTATCAGAATTACCAGCCCGAGTCTGACCCGAGCCCGTACGTCTTTTTTCCCCTTCTCCCAAAACAGCTTATACTACCTTTCAGCTATTAAAATAGTTCAGTTTCGTATGTAATGGCAAAGTGATCATATTTCGTTTCGTTTTTTTTTATTAAGTGCATTTAGAGAAAGGTTTGGAGCATTTTTTGTTTCTTATAAGTTTTTGTTTTTTAAAGTAACGACCAAGCGGCCAGCGGCAGACAGTAAGTTTATCATAGCCTACGTTTGATCAATTTAGCCTTCTCAAATCAAGCATATAACACTGTTTGAACTTTAAACCTAGATAAATGTGTGCTGTATCCAATAGTTTGTGTGGAGAGTGAAAGCTAAAGCGCGCTTTGCAGGACAGGGCATGCATTTTTTTCAGTGGATACACGGTCATTTTTGCTCATAAAGGTAAGAGTAATAGCCTACATCATTCGGAACTGTAAAGGGCCTACTTTTATTTGTGTGCACTCACAATATCAACAAAACTTTGTGCTTTTATAAAATAAAGAAAAACGTCTCGTCTTGAACAGGAACGCATCACAAAAATGAACCGAAACTCAGCGAATACGAGCCTCTCAAACATGATATGATCTCTGATGAAAAAGATGATATATCTCTGATATATATCTATAGAAAGCTTTAAATTACTACTTAACGAAATAAAACAAAAACTCTTTCATTATAATCATAATCCATAAAGATGCATTTCTCTCTAAAGGCGCATCTAATGAGGAGATGGCGAGTCAGGATCGGTAACTTCATCCTTCATTCAACGGACTCAGAAAACACTATTAGTAATTAATTCAAATATCTCCTTACTATTTCCCCTGGACACATTCGTGGTAATTACTTTAGCCTATTGCGTGCATTTGGACGCAGAACTCTTCAGCTGCGCTGATGGCACTCGCTGCTGCTGCTGGCAGGACACTAAACACCGTCGAGCCGCTCTTCACAGTCGCAGTGGCACGTCTCGTGTCGTTTCCACTAGCGCGGCATTTTTTTTTTCATCACTAATTGAAGGATGTCTAAAATATAAAAATAAGGAGAAGCCTAAAACAGGCCCGAGGCCCGGTACGCGTCTGAACTTTGACGTGAAAATTGGCCCGATCGAAGCCCGGCCCTAGAGGCATAAAAGAGTCGGGGCCCATCGGGACCGGGCTGAAATGCAGAGCTCTACATTACATTGCATTTAGGAACTCGCAAGTGCATTTCTCTGAATGTACACATTTGATCAGTCCAATCAGAAGACACACGGGTCGCTTTCCTGCACTGACTGCAGAGCTTCTTTGCCGTCCTCTTGCTGACAGGATATACAGACCTCTTCTTGAGAAAGCGGCACCGGAGCTTCAACATGGGGTGTCCGTGCAGATGTGTTGAGAGGGATGGAGCAGGACGCTGACGTCGGGTTCAGCTGGCAGTTGAAGGTGGCTGTGATGCTGAGATTGACCATGGGGCTGGAGACAGACGGCTGCTCCGGTATGGACTCCTCCTGACTGGTGCGCTCCAGCCAGTCAGCGCTGCTGTGACTTGAGTCTGGCTGACTCTGGCTGTCCGATGAAGTCATGGACGGCTCCTTCTGGCACCTGTCGTTGGGTAACAGGTGCTGACAATCAGGTGTGCCATTCGCTGGGGCATCCTGTTCCGGCTGAAGAGAACAAGAGATGGGAAAGCGATGAAATGAGTATCCCAAAATGCAATGTGCTTGATTTGAAATGCCATTTTACTCTTTTTCCACATTATTTGATTAGATTAATGCAACTACGCAAAACAACCATATTTAGTTCTTAGATGATAAATGCACGTCACTCTGAGTTAAATATGCAATGTAGAAAAGGTCATGTGACAAATTAGTAATGTTTGAAATATTTGTTGTTGTACAGCATACTGCATAATTTTTAGTAGAGAAGGTAAACGAACTAAACAGACTGTGAATAGCATACTAGCATACTACCATTTCTGAAATAAAAAGACAGCAGAAATAGTAAGAGTGGTATGCTAGTATGCTATTCCTTTAAATGGAAAATAAGAATTACACTCTTAATATATCTTTATAGTAGGAGTAGTATTCTATTTGTGTCTATGAAAGAAAACAAGATATGTATCTATATTTAGCAGAAATAGAAAGAGTAGTATGCTATTCCTTTATATGGTAGAAAACAACTACTGTTTGTGCATAATTATTAGGCAAGTTGATATTCTGATGGTATTTTTTATCAATTTAAAACAACAGGTTTTCACAGGTTTTCTTTTACAGGTAAAATGGGCCAAAAAGAGATTTAACACACTAAAAAGCCAAAAATTAAGGTGAAGAATCAGGTATTAAACATCAGGAACGCTTTAGTCTCCAGTGCCACCGATTTCCAGATCTGCACACTCTATAAGGAGTCTCTATAAGTACAAGGTGTCAGGTTCTCAGAGACTTTGCTAAAGGAATCCTGAAACATGAGCCCCACTTCATAAGAATCACAAAATGAAGTGCTGTGAAGTACATGAAGACAGAGCGGTTGAGAAGGACTCTTGAGGGACCAGCACCACTTCCTCTTATATCACTGTTTATCACAAGAATTTATCTTAAGTTTTGGGAGTTCATTTTAAGTCCATCCCCTACCTTGAAAGGTCCATCATGCTCGTTGTTAGTAGCAGATCACACCACCTCTGTTGTCTGACTTGAACTGGTGCTGTTACCTCAGGAGTCACTCTCAACCTCAATCTGTCCTTCCTTAAAAATCAGTCTTCATGTACTTCAAGACACTTCAGCTTACTTCAGGAGACTCCAGGTCATACGCAGGAGATTAAAAGGTTCCTGACTGTTTAATTCTTCACCTTACTTCTTTAAATCTTTAGCAGTTAATATCTTTTTTTGTGACCCTGCTGCCCCAATGAGCAATTTCTTGTCCAACAGTCACACCTTAATTTTGCAATTTCAGTAACACTTTTGCATACGGACCAATTCTCACTATTAACTATTGGCTGTTTATTAGTGCGTATGAAGCACATATTCTGCACGACGGTATTCTACATCCCTAATCCTACCCAATACATAAACTTAACAACTACCTCACTAACTATTAATAAGAAGCAGATTAGGAGTTTATTGAGGCAAAAGTCATAGTTAGTTTGTTAATAGCGAGAATTGAACCTTAAAATACTGTAAAGTGACCACAATTTCTATAATATTTCATCCTTCTCATGGGCATTTAATAATTTGTGACTTTTCAGTGTGCTGAATTTCTCTTTTTAGCAACATGCTCAATAATTATGCACACCTGAATATAAGGCGTTTTTCACTATATCTCACTTAAATGATTATATACAAAATTAATAGTATTTATTAAGATTGATGTGGTTTGGAATTGGTAAAAATTGCTTGGGAAAAAAAAAATAGTAAGAATATCAGTTTGCCTAACAATTATGCATGCACTGTATATTTTTGTATGGCAGAAATAAAAATAGTAGTATGCTGTTTCTTTAAATGGAAGAAAATGAGATGTACTCTTGCTATATCTTTATATGGCAGAAATAGTAAGAGCATTACGCTACATTGAATTAAATGACAAAAAAAAAAAAAATCAGTTTAAAAAACAAGTGCTAGTAGTTTACCTCATTTACTAGTGGTTTGCTTTTTCCATGCACCTTGTTTGATAGTAAAGCAGCATCAAAACGATTGCTTTAAACATACTATTTTTCATTGCATGCAGTACATAATATGCAATACGAACTGTACCTTGTTGGCATCTGTGATCGGAACCTTTTGTAAACCTGCTGGAGGAACAAAGTGAAAACACGTCACCTAAGGTGATCATTTTGCATAATTGAAGATGCTAATTACACGAAAAGCTAATCTGAATCTAAAGTGTTGACAACATTTAACTCAGCAACCAAAATTTTTCTGATCTCAGTCTGTTGAAATCAAAATGAAAATGCCTACAGTACCTTTCCTCTTTCGAAACTTGCAAGTGATAATCACCAACCCTGTCAATGTCAGCAAAACCAGCACGCAAACAACAATGACTGGAGAGCACAGAGAAAAAGAGAAGAAAACCCAGTTGAAGAACAATGAAAGGTCAACAGTGATAGCAAGGGAGGAAGGAAATGTGAAAAAATTCAACCAATGAACAAGCAAAGCATCAAAAAGACAATCGTTGGCAGATATATGAATAACAAACTCATAACATTGATTAATGGTTCACTTACAAAAGTGCCATGTTATTTGAATATGGTACTATTCTTTAAAGCACCTCCATGAAGTACAATTTAAATACTAGGTTATCACTCGTAGGGTGCAATGGTCCCATTTTCTCCAGAGGGGAAACGTTTTTTAACGATAACTCACAACATCATGTTTATCAGCAGAATTCCAGATGAAAAAACTACATTATCCATGATTGTGCAGAGAAATTTCCAGTAACTGGGGAACTGCAAATTGCACTAAAAATACTCTTTAGCGCCCATCCACTCCTATGAAGCATTGCGAATTATATAAATCCAGCTAACAAAAATATGCTCGAAGAACGTTCTGCTAACATTCCCAGTGATTTATGAAAATGAATGTTTTAAAAATGTCATATATGAACATTAAAGGGTTAGTTCACCCAAAAATGAAAATTAGCCTGTGATCTACTCACCCTCGAGGCATCCTAGGTGTATATGACTTTCTTCTTTCAGACGAATCCAATCGGAGTTATATTAAAAATTGTCCTGGCCCCTCTAAGCCTTACAATGGGGGTACGTTGGTGCTTTTTGTCAACAGTCCAGAAGACATGAAATATAGTGCGCGCATTAGGGTGCATCAAATTTGAATGGGAAATTTTCATTTCAAAATATCAATTTGGCTGGCATTGCATTTTGTTCCAATTAACATAAAAATTACTTTTGCAAAGTTTTGAGGAATTCCACTGAGATTTAGGGGTGCCACCTAACACATGAACTTTGGAGAAATTTCGAAAAATGTGCAATTTTTTGTCTAATTGCCAAAAGGTTGACCTGGAAATGTTGAGTACAGTGAACTTTTATACAGTAACATGTTCTATAGGGTTATCAAAGTAAAAGTTGTTTGTTTGCCCTTTGTGCAACTTGGGCATTTCTCAGAATTCAATTTTCAAGATTCTCCATTAATTTGTCCTATAGACAAAATGAATGGAGGTCAATGGGACATGTTCACGTGGTCTTACCCTGAATTTTGTGCAGCAGTGATGGATGTCGGACACACATATAAAGTTTAATTGACTTTATTGTTAAACACAAGGGGCGATACTGACACTTAAAAGAACAAACCCTCTCTAGTGGCTAACTCACTGGCAACTAACAGGGCCTAAATGGTAAGAGCTGACACTAACTAAACTTAAAACTTAATTGCTCAGTCTGTGCCAGAGTCTGCTCCAATGAGCAACATCATGTTAATTTACTGTAACAAATACAATGCTACTCTCAATAAACATGAGACATCTACAGTGGGTACGGAAAGTATTCAGACCCTCTTAAATTTTTCACTCTTTGTTATATTGCAGCCATTTGCTAAAATCATTTTCATTTTCAAGTTCATTTTTTCCCTCATTAATGTACACACAGCACCCCATATTGACAGAAAAACACAATTGTTGACATTTTTGCAAATTTATTAAAAAAGAAAACTGTAATATCACATGGTCCTAAGTATTCAGACCCTTTGCTCAGTATTTAGTAGAAGCACCCTTTTGATCTAATACAGCCATGAGTCTTTTTGGGAAAGATGCAACAAGTTTTTCACACCTGGATTTGGGGATCCTCTGCCATTCCTCCTTGCAGATCCTCTCCAGTTCTGTCAGGTTGGATGGTAAACGTTGGTGGACAGCCATTTTTAGGTCTCCAGAGATGCTCAATTGGGTTTAAGTCAGGGCTCTGGCTGGGCCATTCAAGAACAGTCACGGAGTTGTTGTGAAGCCACTCCTTCGTTATTTTAGCTGTGTGCTTAGGGTCATTGTCTTGTTGGAAGGTAAACCTTCGGCCCAGTCTGAGGTCCTGAGCACTCTGGAGAAGGTTTTCTTCCAGGTATCCCTATACTTGGCCGCATTCATCTTTCCCTCGATTGCAACCAGTTGTCCTGTCCCTGCAGCTGAAAAACACCCCCACAGCGTGATGCTGCCACCACCATGCTTCACTGTTGGGACTGTATTGGACAGATGATGAGCAGTGCCTGGTTTTCTCCACACATACCGCTTAGAATTAAGGCCAACAAGTTCTATCTTGGTCTCATCAGACCAGAGAATCTTATTCAGGTGTTTTTTTATCAAACTCCATGCTTTCATGTGTCTTGCACTGAGGAGAGGCTTCCGTCGGGCCACTCTGCCATAAAGCCCCGACTGGTGGAGGGCTGCAGTGATGGTTGACTTTCTACAACTTTCTCCCATCTCCCGACTGCATCTCTGGAGCTCAGCCACAGTGATCTTTGGGTTCTTCTTTACCTCTCTCACCAAGGCTCTTCTCCCCGATAGCTCAGTTTGGCGGACGGCCAGCTCAAGGAAGGGTTCTGGTCGTCCCAAACGCCTTCCATTTAAGGATTATGGAGGCCACTGTGCTCTTAGGAACCTTAAGTGCAGCAGAAATTTTTTGTAACCTTGGCCAGATCTGTGCCTTGCCACAATTCTGTCTCTGAGCTCTTCAGGCAGTTCCTTTGACCTCATGATTATCATTTGCTCTGACATGCACTGTGAGCTGTAAGGTCTTATATAGACAGGTGTGTGGCTTTCCTAATCAAGTCCAATCAGTATAATCAAACACAGCTGGACTCAAATGAAGGTGTAGAACCATCTCAAGGATGATCAGAAGAAATGGACAGCACCTGAGTTAAATATATGAGTGTCACAGCAAAGGGTCTGAATACTTAGGACCATGTGATATTTCAGTTTTTCTTTTTTAATAAATCTGCAAAAATGTCAACAATTCTGTGTTTTTCTGTCAATATGGGGTGCTGTGTGTACATTGAGGAAAAAAAATGAACTTAAATGATTTTAGCAAATGGCTGCAATATAACAAAGAGTGAAAAATTTAAGGGGGTCTGAATACTTTCCGTACCCACTGTATATGACATTGTCCACTCTAGAATACTGTTGATGTTAAGCTATTAAGCTTAGCTAACATAGATAGCTAACTGTGGTTGGCAAACTAACGTTAGCTAGATGTAATGAGCACCAAATACCTATAAATATGACTTATGATAAATAAGTATACAAAGACACAACTACAGATATGATAGTAATATGTAATAATACATACCCAACACAGAAAGATCACCTCAAACAGAAAGATCACCTCAGTTTTCTTGAGCTGTAATATTGTTTACCTCAGATCTCAATGGCGACCATTGAGCACTAACCACTTTATCCAACAAAAACAGATGTGCGGTGGCACCCCTAAATCATCATGTACTGGAAAAATATTTTGCATGTGTTGTTTCTACATATATTGGAACACTTTTAGCACCCAGCCATATCAAAATTCAAGAATTGTGTTTTTTGATGCAGCCTATCGCGCATCCATAATAAAACGTGCCTCACACGGTTCCGGGGGGCGAATAAAGGCATTCTCCTCTTGGCTTACATCAAAATTATCCAACATTTTTCTTTACAAATCCTCGATTTGTGCTTCTAATTTGTGACTTTGTTTTGTTTTGTTTTGTTCTCTCTCCGCGTTCATCACTAATCACGCAACGCAACGTCCTACATCATCCGCCGAATTTATTTTACAAAAACGCATGGATTCGCTACAGGAGGCCTTTATTCACACCCCAGGGCCGTGTGAAGCACGTTTTATTACGCCCCATTCACACGGGGCGTCGGCTTCAACGCTTGACGGAGGGCATGTCTGAAGCGTGCTGCTGACGCGACCGTCATAGTGACAACAGCCAATCATATTACTTTTCTGGTGTTGCATGAACGGGATTAGCTAGCGTCTGCGCTAGGGTATTTACATAAGACGATCTGATTGGCTGACGCCTGCGTTGGCGCTTGAAAAGTTGAAAAGTTTTCAACTTCTGCTGCGAGCAACGCCAGTGAAGCGACGCGACGGACCCACAATTCCGTTCAGCAGCGCTTGACGTCACTCCATTCAAAGTAAACGAGTGTGAATGCAGCGTTATGGATGCACTTCACATCTTCTGGACTGTTGACAAAAAGCACCAACGTACCCCCATTGTAAGGCTTAGAGGGGCCAGGGCAATTTTTAATATAACTCCGATTGGATTCGTCTGAAAGAAGGAAGTCATATACACCTAGGATACTTTGAGGGTGAGTAAAACACAGGCTAATTTTCATTTTTGGGTGAACTAACCCTTTAAGGGAACATTCCACTTTATCATTTTGCAAATATTATGGGAATGTTACTTTTGAATGTTTTCTGAACGTTCTGAAACAACTAACATTTAAAAATGTTCGTTTTTATAAGACCAGATAACTTTGAACGAACGTTCTATTAATTAGTTACTAGATGAACTTTTATTCATAACTTCAAGCTATGACCTTGCCAGAATCTTCTGCACTGTAAAAAAAAAAAAAGTTGAGCCAACTTAAAATTTTAAGGCAATCAGCTTCAGCAGATTTTTGAGTTTGCTCAACTTATTATTGTGGGAGATTCTCAAATTTTTGTTTTATAAACTTTAAACGACAAGTTGAGAACTCAAAAATCTGCTGAAGCTGGTTGCCTTAAAATTTTAAGTTGGCTCAACTTTTTTTTTTTTTTTTACAGTGTGAGAATGTTCTCTGTTTGCTGGTGGAGAGTCAATCTTTGTACGTTACCACCAATTAGCCATCAATTTTTATGAGATTATGTAAATCACAAAGCTTCATCGGATTGTATTTCTTTTTCCCCTCATTAAAAAAATTAAGTACATAGCCTTTGTCTTTTTGCAAAAAATTTTTTGGTTTCAAATCAAAGTTTGTAATGTGATTCACTTCATAGCTTATTGGTTTAGTTCATGACTTAAAACAGTTTAACTAAGACTTTTAAAAAATCATTTTGGAAAAAAAATGTATAGGACAAGTACTTATGGAACCAAAGCTGCTGAAAAAGTGGGCGGGCACTGTTGAACTCTTTAAATGCTGCTTTGAAATACTTGATTCTGATTGGCTGATCACAGCATTCAATCATTTTTGCAGAATTTTCGCAACTCTTTAATTGACCATTGTACAAAGCGACTTATTTCCTCCATAGCAAATGTTATTCTGATAGCATGGTAACACTGTGGTACACTTATATAGGTTGTAAACTAAATTCTTATTTACCAATGCAGTAGATCATGTCTATTGAGTTATAGAACGGAGTTTTGATGAGTGTTGTTGATGTGTTTGGTGTCTTGCTGCTCAATGGAGGCAGAGATGTGGTGGTCTTGTTCATGCGCTGTTTCCTCTCGTTTTGGCTCCATAATGTACTATGTTGTTTTGAAGAGGAGCTCTGAAGAGGAGCAGTTGTTGTTGATGGTGGTGGCGTCATCTCACACAATGTGTCAGTTGTAGAGTTGCCAAGTCTTAAAAATGACCTGCCTTCACATCTAACAGATAAAAAGACAAATAAGCCATATGCATGTGTGTGTATTTGTAAGTAGTGAGTCTTTCTTTCCATTTGCATCTTACTGTGTGTGTGGTTTACACTGCTCAGCATTACAGTGGTTTGAAAACGTTCCAGACGGACACGATGCACACTTGAAATCAGATATAGGTGATCCTGCATTCACAAACACAGCAAAATGATGATAACACTTAGCATTAGCCTATTAAAACAAATGTTCAAATAATGCATCAAATGACTTTATGTATTTGACTGGATAAATTGACTTATTTCCCAACGAAAATGCAAGTTTAAATAACCAATAACTGGAAATCATTTTCTACTTGTGGTTTTAGTGGGTGTAGATATTGAGGGGAAGGGCATTTGAAAACTAGAGCATTTTATCTGATCAATTTTTTTTTTTTTCCCAGAAGAGACTGTATATTTTAGATGTGAATGTGTTTAAAGTGAATTTCATCAACTTTTACTTGTGTTGGTGAGTTTAGAGCTAACAGACATAGACTGTATAGACATAGACTGACTACACAACTCCAATTCTGACTACACACATGTAAGTATTTGTGTACAGTAGCTAAATGATTTTGCCTCTTACCTTCTTTGGAGACATATTCACCAGGTTTGCAGGATCTATATTTTTTACATTCCTCACATTCTTGATTGAAACTAAGTTTAGAACAGAACATCCCAGGCTTGCAAACGCAAACAGCTTTGGTATCAGCAGAACAGTTTGTGCCATAAATCAGTCCTTTCACTAACCAGAAGAAATGAACAGCAAATCCGTAAGAAATTTAATGGGGAAAAAATTGAATATTATACTAATACAAGAAAATTAATTAACACTTTACTATAAGGTCCCATTTGTTAACATGAACTAAGAATGAAAAACTTCTGAAGCATTTATGAAAGTTCATATTAATTTCAACATAATGACCTTATTTAAACTAAACTAACAATGAACAGTTGTATTTTTATAAACTAACAAAGATGAATAAATACTGTAACAAATGAACTGCTCATCAATAATGAATGAACTAACATTAACTAATGGGACCTTATTGTAAAGTGTTACTGTAAATTCACAAGCAATATAGAACTATATGGTAAACACTTGGTCCTCAAATGAGTAAAGTTGTGTTGTTCATGTTTAACATGGAAATGTATATTTAATATTTTACTTAAAGGAATAGTTCATCCAAAAAAATGCAAATTCTGTCATTATTTACTCTTACGACTCTTAGACATATGGTAGCTTTTAGGGGTGGCACGGTACACAGATGTCACGGTTCGGGGGTCACGGTTCGATACGGTTCGGGGGTCTACTATGCTCAGTTTCTTTTCATTTATTTTGAACAGACAGTAGTGCAAATTACAATTTTTTCCATCTAGATGTGAAAATACTAAATATTATTACAAGTTATATATATAAAATCTGTTTTGTTTTCATTGTGAGTGTACATAAATAAAAGCAGACCTTTATACAGTGATTATTAATAAGACAATAAGTGTTTAAAGTTGATTCTGCTGGTGTAAGGAAACAGTTGAAGTGATCGCGCCGGAGTGCGCGCACACATACACACACACACACACACACACACACACACACATCAGTTCCAGCATTGCTAACTTGACAGCACAGTTGGTACTTTATCAAAATAAAATACAGTGAGCCAAACATCAGCGCGCGCCTCTGTGTCACCGCTGGAACGCGACTGAAGTACAAAGCCTATCATTTACATAATAAATAATAGTTTAGCATTCAGATACGTTACATCGCAATTATGGAATATTTGGATTTGTGCCGAATGAGAGAGGTAGGATACAAGAGCACAAAGCCCCATTTCGCAAACAGTTGAGTGCGCAAGCCTTTAGTATACTCCCTTGTCAGTCTATGTGAGAGACGCGTTCAGAATCAGCACATGGTCACTGTCTGGGGGCGCTGTTCTTCTGCTGGCGGTTATCAAACAGCGTTGCATTAATGCGGGCGCCCCCTTCTGGATTGGGGGTAAATTGCCTGTATTCGTCGTAAGACCTCATGCACCGAACCGAGACGCCCGAACACGAATACATGTACCGTGCCACCCCTAGT